>NC_133372.1:28310519-28610519 GCF_049309525.1 Garra rufa
ACCAATGCAATTGACTGCGTTGTCTACCAAGGGAAACCAAACGCAATTTCTACAGGGGGTTTATATTATCTAAAATATAACTTTTTTTAACAATATAAAAGTCTTCACTTCCACTTTTGACCAATATAATGCATCATTGCTGAATACCAGTGCACCGTTTAATTACAATTTCAGTTTCACTCGCTCCGTGTCCAATAAAGTGATCTATGCACTCTGTTTTCTGATCAAAAATCTTAATTTAGATTTATATCTTGAATGATAAATCAAACAAATAAATTAAAGAAATGAAATATAATCTTAAATCTTAAATCTTACAGATGCAGTAAAGAGACTCCGCTATATTCCAAAGAACCCGCACTTCTGTCTGACCTCACAGGCGCAATTCTTAAAGACGCATACATATCCACTTTTTTTTCCCCCGTAAGAACGGGCAGGGCCATTTGTAAATTTTATGGGTCATGCTTCTGGTTTTATCCACATCTAGCTAGTTTCAGCTGTAAAACAGCTTATTTTGTTGTTTGATATTGCAAATTGGTTTGTCCTACCATGTTATTTTAATGTGTTATCTTAATTATGAACACACTGGTTTGTAGTGCAAACAGTTTTAAGGTTTACTGTTTTAAGGCTTACTTCCATGTTGAAGAAAAAGGTGAAAAAGAACACATAAATGAAGTACGTCTACAAATGCAAACAATCCAAAGCAAAAATATTCAAAGCTGAAATGCACTCCATAATATACATAACTACACTGAATAAAAGTATTGCTGACCCCAAACATACTGCATAATCTCTTCAGAAACTCTTCAGATCTTGATTCCTCTCTATCGAACATAAACAAGAAACGTTTGTTTGTTGTCCTCCAGGCCCTGAACACCATTAATAAGATGCCAAGGGGTTGAAATAGTTCCTCATCCCAGAAATTGTTGGATCTGGGCTGAAGACTTGTGTAGATGCTGTTTGGATTATGTTCTCAGATACCCAGCGGTGTTGTCTAGAAACTGTACTGGATCAATACCAGGCCTCACTTGCCTAAAGGCCACAGTCACTTCCGTGTACTCCCTCATTCATTTGGCTGGACTCGTGATTGTTAGGAGTTAGTGCTGAAGCAGGCTGAAGGATGCGCTTGTTGAGATAAGGATTAGCTGGCCTATAAGCTAACAGCACTGATCCTTATTGATTTCTCTCAGTACAACAGCCAACCGGCACAGCCTCCAACCCAACTGCTTAATCTCCTACACTGTAAATCGGTCCAGGAGAGAAGGAGGGCAGGAGATTGTGGAGAAATCAAGCCGGAGGTATCGTCACAGCTTACTGGAAGTTCTGAGTGCGAAAATTCTTTTAACCCAGTAGTGATTAAAAAAGCGATTGTGAATGGAAACGCTCACTGTGTGCTATGGTCTGATGCTTTTTATGATCGCTTTTGGAGAGCATGGTGAAATGAGCTTGGAGACCTTGATATTTACAGGCTGAAAATACTAAATACAGAGGAAAAAAGGTAGTAGTTCATAATAGTAGTCAACTGAATTGGTCATTTCTTTTTCTGTGCCCTGTTGTTAAAATAACGAGTGGTCATAATTTCTTTTTCTACGTAGAAAGAAAAAAAAAGACAATTACCAAAGATAATTGAACATGTACTTTAATATGTAATTTATATTAAAGTGTGACATACGAAGACCAATTGGCCAAAGCAAATTCTCTGGACAATTTGTCTTGGGACCATTAATATGTTTCCCTGTGATAATGATGATCTTAATGTCTTGCAGCATTAAGAACCAGTGCAGGTGTCTTCCTGTAAAGCAATTAAAAATCATTTGTGGGAAACCCACGACACGCAGGTGCGCCCCCTCTGTGTGTGCATGTGTGCTTTCAATCCTCTGTGAATTTTCTCCATGACATTTACATAAGCTAATCATTGAAGGATCTATGGAGGCCGGGGTACTTGTCAGTCCTCTATAGCCAAAACACATCAATGTGTGAGGCAACATCAATGCCTCCCATGATGGATTTGGTGGCAGGTGTTGAGGAGAGGTAATAATCAGATCATTGAAAGCTCTCAATCAGAGCTGTGAAAGCTCAATGGTGAAAGGTTTGACTATAGAATGGCATTTTGTACATTTGTCTTGTGCAACTTTTTAAAGTGATATATTAATTATATTATAGTGTTCTTTGAGAATACATTGTGTACGTTGTCTGAACTAAATTCTAAAACCTTAAATTTAAGGGATAAATTCAGTTAAGACTTGTCGTCAGGCCATTAAGTGGATTTCCTGGATTATATGAGCTGTAATTGAAGTTGATTGAATGGAGTATAGAGACCTGGCAGAGGGGCTTAGCACTATAGGAGTGAGCCATGATCAGTGGGACTGAATTATTTTTAAGTGGGTCACATTTATTTAAGCCAGAGACTCACTGAAGTACTGTTGAAATGATTATGTAAGTTTGACGGCACGCAATTCAACCAATCAACATGATATTATTAATTATTTTAGCAAAATAAGAGGGATCATATAGAATGCGTGCTATTTTTTATTTAGTACTGACCTGAATATGATATTTCACATAAAAGGCATTTACATAGTCTAAAAGAGAAAATATTAGCTGAATTTATAAAAAATGACCCGTTCAAAAGTTTACATACACTTGATTCTTAATACTGTGTTTGTTTGTTTTTTCTTTTTTAGTGATAGTTGTTCATGAGTCCTTTGTTTGTCCTAAACAGTTAAACTGCCTGCTGTTATTTAGAAAAATCCTTCAGGTAGCACAAATTCTTTGTGTTTTTAGCATTTTTGTAGCCTGGAAAAAATCCAGACCCTAATCTATTAAGATTAAGGGTCTGGCATCGAGTAATGAAAAGGGCCTAACTCGAGGGGCGGCACCAAGCGTGCATTTGAAACGCTCACTGCACGCAATTGGATAACGCCACGACCAATCACAGCAATACACTGTGTGAGCCCCATACGCTTAGCTACCAGCAGAGCTAATTGATAGATTAAACTCTTGCCGTTTCAAACAACTGGTGTTTATCTGTAGCCATTTTAAATGTTTACTAAATGATTCCGGACGTCGCAGCGCTGTCGTCATCATCTTAGCTCGCCCCTGGCCCGCCTATATCAGATACACCAATTTGATTGGTTCCCAGAACTGCTTACGTAATGCAGTAACGTGCATCATTGCTCGATGCCAGAGTGTCTTGCAGAGACAATTCAAATTGTGCTCTCGCGAGACCTCTGGATTTCCAGGGTAGCATTTTTGTGTATTTGAACCCTTTCCAAAAATTACTGTATGATTTTGAGATCCATTTTTTCACACTAAGGACAATTGAGGGACTCATACGCAACTATTACAGAAGGTTCAAATGCTCACTGGTGCTCCAGAAGGAAACACAATGCATTAAGAGGGTGCCAGGGGTGTAAACTTTTGAACAGACAGAAAATGTGTACATTTTTCTTACTTTGCCTAAATATCATATATTTTTTTTATTTAGCACTGCCCTTCAGAGACTACAGAAGATACTTACATGTTTCCCAGAAGACAAAACAAGTTAAATTTACACAGATCTTCAAATTCAAGTTACTGTCTGTAATAGTTACATATTACAGTCCTACAGTTGTCCTTAGTGTGAAAAAATGGATCTCAAAATCATACACTCATTGTTGGAAAGCGTTCAAATACACAAAAATGCTGAAAAATCAAAGAATTTTTGGTACCTGAAGGATTTTTTTCTGAAGAACAGCAGACAGTTTAACTGTTCAGGACAAATAAGGGAAACATGAACAACTATCACTAAAAAACACACAGTATAGTGTGTAAACTTTTAAACAGGGTCAATTTTATAAATTGTATAAATTATTTTCTATTGTGGACTATATGTAAACATCTTTATGTATATCTTGTTCAGGTCAGTACTAAATAAAAAATAACATGCATTTTGTATGATCCCTCTTATTTTGGTAAAATAATTAACATTTTGCAGATTCTCCAAGGTGTATGTAAACTTCAACTGCAGATGTAAATGTAGGGTCAGCAGGACGTGCCATGTGAGGTCAATGCATCTTTGAGAAAACAAAAAAGGCAATAGAAACAGTTTTGTGTCTTTAAACGAATAGTACACCCAACAATGGAAATTCTCTCATTATTTACTCACCTTCATGTCATTCCAAACCTGTGTGACTCCCTTAGAAAAGGAGAAATGTTGAAGACTATTTTCCTTGCTGCTTCCAAACAATAACAATGAATGGAAACCAAAGCTTTTAAGCTTCAAAAAGGACACAAAACATAAAAGTGGCATAAAAGTGGTCCATGTGACTCGAGTGAGTGCTTTATTCCAAGTCCTCTGCAGTCATACAGCATCTCTGTTTTTATGGGGCTTTTGTGTTCTGTGTTGAAGCTTGAAAGCTTCAGTCCCCATTAAAAAAAAAGAACCAGCACAGTCCATCTTCAGTATTTTTTTGCATTAGACAGAAGAAAAAAGGGTCACATGTGTTTGGAACGAAAATGTGTGTCAATTTAAAATGTTAAATAGACATTTTCTGGCAATCGGTTCCTTTAAGTAGCAGACTTTCAGATACTCTTTGTACCTGCACTGCAAAAAACAAAGCACATCTATGTTTTCCAGAATGTGTCACATTCGTTTCCTGATTGAAAAATGAGGTACATAAACACAGGCACACTCTTGAAACATATTTGCCCCAAGGGCCGCCACAAAGGCAACATTACCTAAGCACATACCCATCCCTTCTCACAATGACCCTTTGTCTGACAGCATAAGTACACTGACCCCAAACCTAAAGATGGATGTGCTTTTTCACCATGTTCATTGCAATACTGAGATTATTAGCTCTGTTGTCTGTGTCTTTCCCCCTTTTTTGACCATTATAGCACATCTTATTGCTCCCAGTGTCCTCTTCGGTGGGAATTATGGGGGCTATATGTTTACCTATGGCCCTGACCTGCTCTCTTTATTAGACAGGGTCTAATATTAGACACCAGCCCTATGTGCTGAAACTGGCCTGGGGAGCTTCTTAGCTTACCTGACATCAACTTCAGTAAATAGTCCTGCATTAAGAAAACATGAAGCCTAGAGCGCTTCTAGCTATTTGGCTTTTACCTTAAAATAAATCTATTTCTACTTTCTGAAGAGAAATAATTCATGTATAGTGTTGGATGGAAATGGCAAAGCCTCTCTCTCTCTCTCTCTCTCTCTCTCTTTCACTCCATTTTTTGACTTTCAATAGCTCACTTCAGTAGCAAATCATTTATTTAGCTTTTCTATGAGATCTTGAAAATCACATTTTCTTTGTATATTTTAAGATATTGTACGAGTTACTATGAAAGAGTGTACTATAAAAGCATCGAACGTTTACATATAGTCCACAAGAAAAAAATAATAGTTGAATTTATAAAAAATGACCCTGTTCAAAAGTTTACATACACTTGACTCTTAATACTTTGTTGTTGTCTGAATGATCCACAGCTGTGTTTTTTTTTGTTTAGTGATAGATGTTCATGAATCTCTTGTTTGTCCTGAACAGTTAAACTGCCCGCTGCTCTTCAGAAAAATCTTTCAGGTGCAGATTCTTTGGTTTTTCAGCATTTTTTGTGTATTTGAACCCTTTCCAACAATAACTGTATGATTTTGAGAACCATCTTTTCATACTAAGGGCAACTGAGCGACTCATATGCAACTATTACAGAAGGTTCAAATGCTCACTGATGCTCCAGAAGGAAAAACGATGCATTAAGAGCCTGGAGTGAAAACTTTTCAACAGAATGAAGATGTGTACATTTTTCTTATTTGGCCTTAATATCATATATATTTTTTTCATTTAGTACTGCCCTTCAGAAGCATTATACTAGGTGTATTAAAACTTTTGACTTCAATTGTATATTAAAATGAAAATTATATATACAAATATAATATAATTAAAACATTTTTTTTGTATAATTGGGAGACGACATACAATAGAACATTTTAAATATAACAATACAATTTTGTTAAGTAAAAAAAGTCTATTTAAGGGCAAATAACATGCATAATGTTTAATATTTTTTTTAGAATACATTTAATTTGTCTGGACTAAATTTATAAGATGTGTAAAGAGATATAATTCCAAACATCTTGTCAGTTTGATTTGAAAATTTTGCAATGGCATATTTCAGTATAGACTGTAAAACCTGTCATAAAGATGCTATTTTTGAAGGATGGAGCAGTTAACAACCATATTTGACCTGATTTGACCCCAGTGTTTTTCATTTCAAATGCCAAGGGTGGTTCTAAAACACACAGCAAGAAAAAAAAGCCTGTTAATTCTAAACATCAGAGATCATGGAAAGTAATCGATTATATTATTTATTACTATTTATTTTAAAAAAGGATTCAAAAATGACTTTATTTACGATAAATAAGCATTAGTATATCAAATAGCAATTTGCCTAGGTTTAACTGACTTGGCATTGTAAAAAGCTCCATATGTTAATTTGATTTTTTTTTTCTGGCTGAAAAACCCAGAATGCTGAGTGAGGGATCTAAGAAAGCAGTCGCAGAGCTAATGTAATATGAGTGCATAGAGAAGCAGCTTAGGCATCATCTAGCTGACAGATTTCACCAGTTTTACAACAACACCTGGCATATTAACTGCCTCAGGGAAACAGTCAGCAATGACTCCTGACACTGTAGAGGATCTGTATAGTCGAGGCAGACACGCGTTTGTATTAAAATATACGAACCTCCGCCAAAGCCATTTTGTTCGTGTTTCATTGCATTCAATTTCTAAAGGCAACCAAATAAATTACTTTGAAAATAATTAACGAGATTCACCAAAGTACACACAAATTCAATTGTATCCCTCGCCTCCACTTTCGTTCTCCCTTACTGCTTTGGAGTTTGACCCAATTTCTTTGCTTTTGATGTTTTTTTCTGGAGAAGGGTGAGTGTGTGAGATAAAGCAGACTTTAATATAGCTATCGCTAACATGCATGTAGTTTATGAAGTCGATTTTTTAAAACTAGACACAAAACAATTGGTTTTTGCAAACAACAACATATAATTTTTTATTTTTTTTTTACCTCTGAACCACCGTAATGTCCAACTGTCCTGAGCGCGTTCACAACAGCCGGCGCGTGACAAAGAGCAAGCAACCATAACTTCAGTCGATCAGGCTCAAACGTTGAGAGTCGCTGAAAATTCAACACTCCCGGATGAGTTTGCACAGACGTACAAACGTAATCTTTTAGTTTTTAATCGGTTGCAACATTTAGGATAAGCACAAGTAATTACCATTTTGAGTAGCCGTCGAAGCCACAAGCAACAGATCGCTTCCGCAAATGCGTCTATTATGCCAATTATAAATACTGTTTAGTTTCTTTTCGATTGTTTTGTGTCTTAAGACCTCAATGTATCGTCACAAGCTGCAGGGTTTTATTTGGTTTTGTCTGTGAATGTTTTTTTTTGACTCTCAAAGTCAAGGATTCCATTGACTGCCATTATATGACTGACAGACTGCAACGGTTTGAGTTAAAAATCTAAGTTTGTGTTCTACTGAAGAAACAAAGTCACCTACATCTTGGATGCCCTGGGGTAATTTTAATTTTTGGGTGAACTATCCTTTTAATAACAGAATTTCCATTTTTGGGTGAACTATTCCTTTAATTATTCCAAACTGGATGATAGTGTATAATATTCTATATCTGAAGACAAGATGAGCGGCACGGCAGTATTGTTTGCTTCTATAAATGATCCAATATTTGCCGGATTCCCCGATGTATGCATGATTAACCTGGCCGGTACATTCATTTACATTGGAAATACACATCTATTCTCACATCTCAACTATCAGTTTATCTCAGCACTGTTTGACATTCTGTCAGGGATATCATCCGCATCTCATTCACACAGGGACCCGTTTGCATAAGTAAGCTTGATGCAGCAAGTTGATTAAAACGAACCCCTTCGGCCCACCCTCCTCCCTGTCCCCTAACCTTCTGCCACCATCTCTCTCTGTCTCGTTCTTTTCATTTCCCTAAGTGGTATGATGAGGTGGCGGCTGCTGTCAGGATCAGCACTCCCATGTAAATGATGAACAACTTAAACCCTCGACCCCCACAAACACCCTCCCTCCATTCATAGCCACCCTCTTTCTCTCTCTTTCAGACACACACACACACACACACACACACACACACACACACACACACACACACACACACACACACACGAGAATGCCTGCAGTCACCTAGTTAAATATTTGATGCGGTTGTCGAGGCAGGTTATGCGGCACAGCACTGCCTCACACCACAGATGTAATATTCATAACGCAGACTCCGCTAATGACAATCAGGGCCTTTGAAGTGATGGCGAGCCCCAGTACAGAGTGTGAGAAAATGCTTCTTATGAAAAAAAAAAAGAGACAGAGAGAGAAAGAGGAGGAGGAGGAAGGTGGCGACAAGGGAAAAACATCCCTGGAGCATTACAGCGTGAGCTGAGAGTGTAATTTTTGAATATTAAATGCAAAAGCTGAGCTTTAATGCAAGAACTCCTCTGTGTGATCTCATTACAAATGAACACACATAATATACACAGACTTTTCAATGCACAGAGGCGGCATAAATGTACTTGCACAGCACTCACAATTGTGGGAAACCATTTATCACATGATTGACGATTGATTGCTTCTTGTGCACAGATGACATGCACGAAGAAAGACATGCCCTGATTGCACTGCTAGGTAGAGATATTAATATCTAAGATATTATGGACAATTACATTTTTTTGTCGATTAATGTATTCAAAAATACATAAAAAAAAAATGTGTACAATTCACCTTGAATCCTCCTTTTCTGTGATGAACAGGTTTTTCATTTCTGAACAAAAAAAAATTAGATTTGTTGAATTCCTTTGATTAGTTCAAGTTGAATATAAATGAAAGAAGCCTAATGAATTAATAACTTGTGATATTTGTGGAAAATACTTTAACATTTAGAAATGTTACTTATTTTCATATATTAATTATTAAGATTGTTTGTATTCACAGGTAGTGTTATTAGATGTTTTTACCACACTTTTAAAAATGTAAAAAAAAAAAAAACTATTTTTTTAAAGATTATTAAAATGGTTCTTTTAAGAGCTGTTCACTGAATCTGGGTTTTGAGGGAACCCAAAATGATTCTTCTACAGCATCTTTTATATGGAACCTTTATTTTTAAAGGGACCTTTGTTCATCTTTGGAACGCAAATTAAGATTTTTCTGATGAAATCTGAGAGCTTTCTGATCCTGCATAGACAGCAATGCAACTGACACATTCAAGGCCCAGAAAGTTAGTAAGGACATCATTAAATTAGTCCATGTGATATCAGCGGTTCAACCTTGATTTTATGAAGCTATGAGAATACGTTTTGTGTGCAATGAAAATAAAAACAACTTATATTCAACAATTTCTTCTCTTCCGTGTCATTCAACATGCAAAAGTACCGCATGTGTTGTGGTACTCTCATGATCGGAAGAAATTGTTGAATAAAGTACTTTTTTTTAGGACAGTTTTTAAAAACTTGACATTGTATATGACACATATGTCAAAAGTTTACATACACCAGAAGGATACACAATGCATTAAGAGCTTTTTAAATTTGAAGATAAATTGGAGGTAAATTGAACTTATTTTGTCTTCTGGGAAACATGTATCTTATGTAGCTTCATTCTGTTCAAAAGTTTTCACTCCCCGGCTCTTATTGCATCATTTTTTTCTTCTGAAGCATCAGTGAATGTTTGAACTTTCTGTAATAGTTGCATATGAGTCCCTCAGTGTAAAAAGATGGATCTCAAAATCACACAGTTATTGTTGGAAAGAGTTCAAATACACAAAAGTTCAGAAAAACCAAAGAACTTTTGGGACCTAAAGGAATTTTCTGAAGAACAATGGGCAGTTTAACCGATCAGGACAAACAAGGGAATCATGAACAACTATCACTAAAAAAACAAGCATAAAATCAAACACATGGTAACTTGAATGGGGTAATTTAAAATATATATATCTATATTATTTTCTCTTGTGGACTATATGTAAATGTCTTTTATGTGAAATATCTTATTCAGGTCAGTACTAAATAAATAAAAAAAAATAACATTTTACAGAAGGTGTATGTACGCTATTTATTAGACTGTTTTACCCAGCTGTGGCACATACTTGCTGTGTTGGACCAACACAAACATCTGACAATGGATAGTATTTCAAAACTCTTTACTAACCCACTGTTCTTTAACAAAGAAAGCTATAGGATCTCCCCATAATACATCATTGAAGCAGAGATGGAGGAGAGTTTGTGCTTTTGTGGTGGTCTCCGATGGCTAACTGTACAACCTCCTTTTATCTTTATGTCTTTCTCTGAAGTTGAAAAAGCCAAGAAATCTACTGGGTTTCTGCTGCCTATCTTTCTCTCTCTCTTTCTGCATTGAGCTCTTATCTGTGTCTCAGATAAGTTTTATTCAGAATAAGTGAATGAAATCTAACCTCTGAATCTTGGTGGAAATAAATAGTGCAGAATATGGCTGAGAATACCTGCTTATCATCAAAGATCACTTTGTTGGATCTCTGAATGTATAACCACACTCACACTGGGAGCGGCAGCAGGCCATTATATGAGAGCACTGCACCATGTGCACATTCCTCATATTAGAGCACAGTTTATTGATGTTTTCTCTCTGCAGTACGGACCTTGACATATTTGGATCAGTTTTGCATTTTAATACCTTCGTACCTATTATGGTAGTTGATAAAGTCGTTTTGCCGATAACTCAGTTTCTGCAGTGCAGCTGTAACGAAATCATTTGTAGTTAAAGAGGCGTATTGAATGTGGAATGCTTTTAAAATAGACAGGGCAATTTAGAGTTTCTCAAGGTGATTATTGTAGATCCTTGAGCAAGTAACGCGATAAATCAGAATTAATTGCTTTTTGAAAACATCAATACATGGCCAAGATTTCATTTTGTGTTAAGTATAATGTAGTTTGTGGCTTACTGGTGTGCCATATCTGATAAAACCCATGAAACAGCATGGGAGATATGTACATATTGCTGCTCTGTTTGCTCTGTTGATCTTTTGTGTGCTTTTTGGTTGGGTTTGTGTGTATGAGTGGGAGAGAACCTTTTGTTCAGAGTGTTCTTCTCTCTGGGTCCCTCTAGGAGAGGAGAGAGGTTTGTGCAGTGCAGGAGACAAAGGAGACAAAGAGGCTGACTGCAGTGCTTCCTCTGCAGAACTGCACATTATAGTGAAAGCTGGGGAATGCCAACAGAAACATATGTAAGGGACAATGTATAGCCAACTGTTTGTTGTTGCAAAATAAACATTAAAGCCAAGGTCAGACTTTGTGCATGAGAAATTTCTAAAACAGTCATAATATGACATTTAAAAAAAAAAAAAATCTACTTCCTTTTACTGCAATGCTTCAATCCTGCAGATTTAAAGTTTGTGTTCTTTTTCATTAAACTGAAAGGCCACACCTTAACTGGTCATATGTCTTGACATGTTAATTTGCAGGGCAGATTTCACCAAACTTGATCTTTGCTTGTGAAAACTTGAAAGTGAAATTCACATTTTGCGCCTCCTGCATTTGCATATCAGTGGATATGTAAATGGAACTAAAAATATATTGTGACTGGTCCTTAACAGTTAGATCAGGTTCTTGTCTTAACCTAAAGGCTGGAATACACTACACAACTTTTTAAAATACTGGGCATCATACACTTACCGACTTTGCTACCTGATCTCATGATGAAAATATACCTGTCGGAACTTTTTCGCATGACACGAAATACGAAAAAGTACATATCACTGCAGTTTCCAACAGAAATGAACACTAGAGATGGTGAAACAGTGAGCACTTGTAATAGTTTTCGTACAGCTCCATATGTTTCGCTTTCTGGACGTGACACGCTTGGTTGGTAGCTCAGCTGGCATGGATTTGGACTTAGGATGCGGAATCCTTGGGTACGAATCCTGTGAAAAACATGACTCACAGTTGAAAACGGCATGCTTACGATAGTGTTTTTAAGTCACATTCACTTTTGTTCATAATAGCAGGTTGGTTTAAGTGTAGTGCAGATGGTACATTATTTTAAAACGTCACGGAGCATTAGAGTTGTAGAAAAGATAAAAGATTCAAAAGTCTTTTTGATTGTTACACTGTAACAACATGCCCCACTATTATTAAACGATGCTATTCTATGACATTAGCAATGTCATTTACACTATTTACTTTCAGGAATTTTAATGAGAAACCACAAGAAACAGGCAAATATAGACCAACTGACAGTCAATGTTTAATGTTCAGAAATTCTTATTCATGGGCGTAAATCCCGGGGTGGACGGAGGGGACACGTCCCCCCCCATCCGAAAAAAATAATATATTAAAAAAATCGCACTCTCTATTGTGAAAAAAATATATGTATGTATACCTAAAATACTTGTGTAAGTAGAAAAAAAACAAAAACAAACGCAAAACATGCATTTAGAAACAGTTGAGTCCCCCCTCCCCTTCCTCACAGTGGTTTGGCCCACTGCCTGCTCTACACACCCGAGTCACACTCAATTAATGTAAGTAGGGTATTTTATTCACTTTAAAATAAAGCGATTCTCTTTAATGTAGCTGATGCAGACTCATTCATGAATTAGTTGCGGCGAAAATGCTGATTACCGATGTAATTTTCCATGAATTTGCTATATTAGCGATTAAAATATTACTTATCTAATTAACCTTAGCTTGTTTACCATAGCTTGTTGCATAATGCACTGCAACTAACAAGCCAAAGCCGTTTCCCATGCATTGTTTTATTTGTGACGACTTGGCATAATGTTAACTTGACATTAACGGCCACAATTAGCATATTGTTTATGTAACAGAGGCCAGCTATAGGTGCTGTGCAGGTAAGCCTCACTCCCCTGATCTCAAGAGATGCACTAGCGATGGAAGTTTGTGGTTGCAGCCTTTAGCCTCCTTGTTAGTGCATCCGCCTCCCGTGCCGGAGACCCGTGTTCGAGACCCGTTCGTCGCGGTTGCCTGTAGGAGTATTTTTTTTTTTTTTTGTATAATTAATTTCTATTCTGTTCTTAAAGGATTAGTTCACTTTCATAACAACAATGCACAGATAATGTACTCACCCCCTTGTCATCCAAGATGTTCATGTCTTTCTTTCCTCAGTTGTAAAGAAATTACGTTTTTTTGACGAGAGTTTTTTTTTTCAGGGTTTCTCTCTTTATAATGGATATGGATGGCGCCCCGAAGTTTGAACTTCCGAAATGCAGTTTAAATGCACTTTAAATGCAGCTTCAAAAGGCTCTAAACTATCCCAGCCGAGGAGGAAGGGTCTTATCTAGCGAAACGATCTGTTATTTTCTAAACAAATTGACAATTTATATACTTTTTAACCTCAAATGCTCGTCTTGTCTCATCTCTGCGCAGCGCATGCAAAGTCTGTGTGATTCAGGTAAATACAGTTAGGGTACGTCTAAAAACTCCCATCTCGTTTTCTTCCCTAACTTCAAAATCACCTTAGATCGCTGCAAAAGTACCGACATAGTGTTTACAAAGTGAACATACAAAGAAACTCAAACTCCCTTTACAAAAAAAGGTAAAAACAGCATTATAGGACGATTTTGACATTGAAGACATAAACGAGATGGGAGTTTTTAGACGTACCCTAACTGTATTTACCTCAATCACACTGAGTTTGCATGTGCTGCGCAAAGATGAGACAAGATGAGCATTTGAGGTTAAAAAGTATATAAACTGTCAATTTGTTTCGAAAATAACCGATGGTTTTGCTAGATAAGACCCTTCCTCCTCGGCTTTACGCCCATGTTCTTATTTCAAGAAATGTAAAGCATATTGGCTTGTGTTCTGTGAGAGCTGTGTCTAAAAGGAGGGGAGTGTATCTCTTTGTTTTTCTTATTGTCTGAATGTGTTTTTTCATCTATTTGCCCACGTTATTTTGAACTATACTGCATAGCTGTGTCTTGTGATCAGGGCCCAAGCATAGTTGCAATGTGCTCATTTTCAAACTCCAAAATTAGATTATTTTTAATTCTTACAAAAATCCTATTATTTTAAAGTTAATACATTTATTTTTGTGAAAAAAAAAAATGTAGTTAATCATTACAACTTCACGTTACAACGTGCCCCTCAAATTTTACAATTTATACCACATATGGGGCATGTTGTCACATTTCACTTCCATTCCTTTGGGGTATATAAAGAAATGCTTAATTCTGCCCTGGCTTTTTTTGGAAGTATTTTCATTAGTGAATCCAAAACAGACAAGAAAGAATGTAAGTTAAAGGGTTAGTTCACCGAAAATGAAAATTAGCCCATTATTTACTCATCCTCCAGGCATCCTAGGTGTATATGACTTCCTTCTTTCAGACGAATCCAATCAGAGTTATATTAAAACTTATCCTGGCCTTTCCAAGCTTTAGAATTGCATGGGCAGGTGTTTCTCTTCATCAATTCAAAACAAGTCCAATAAAGTGCATCCATCCATAATAAAAAGTGCCCCACACAACTCAGAGGGTGTGACTAAAGGCCTCCTGTTTTTGGATGAACTAACCCTTTACGTGACACACTATTGTCTTCTTGTTTATTGAACTCTCGCATAAACGTTATCACACTCACAATTATGCTGTTTTGGGAGTATCAGCACGGCTGTGATTACCTGCTTGTTATCAGCCATTGTGAACCACCGGAATTCTGATATCCTCAGTTCTTTAATCTGCGGTAACCTCTCATGGAATCTTTGACCGCAGCTCTGTTGTCTGTTAAACAGAGTTTTCCTTGATTTGAAGCAGAAGCAGGGCTAATTGGGATGTGGGCAACAGCCTGTGACATCTCTACTCATTAGCAGCAGCACTGAAGGCAATACCCAACTAGGTCAGAGAGTTCCTTCACTGCAGTGCACAGGCAGTGAATAGCTCATCAGCTTTGAGACTACACACACCTCTCCTCCAGCATCGCTCTCTCCAGTGATTACAGCCCCAGTAACCCTCAAGTACATTATATGCCTTGTGGGCACACCCTCGATCAACCTCTGCAAAAGTAGCCCCTCTCTGGAGGAATCCAAGGGCTCATTTGTGGACCATTTAAAGCCAAGCCAGAAGTATTCTTCAACTACAGAAATGTACAGCGCAAGGAAATTTAGCTTTAATGATGAACATTTCCATCGGCGCTATTGCAAAATGGCAGGAGACCTGGTTAAATTGTTATTTTATACAAGGGTTTTGGTGCAATTTTAATGAACTTCAGGGAAGCATCATTTGAGATTTGTCGAAAACCCAAGTAGCTGGGGGGAATCTGTCAACGGTTTGACATTGATTATCTCACCAGGGCAATGGTTTATTTATAAAAATATATGAGATAGTTTAAAAGCTTCGTGCTGGTGGTAATAAGGCTTTTTAAAATATGCAAAATAATCACATATTTATTATGTGTACGTTTCTCCTGTTCCATCTGTATGATGGAAGACGCAGCTGTGGGAATAACAGATGCAGACACGCACAAAAAAGAAAACTTGCCGCTGACATGACCAACTGCTCTGCCTACCTTGGGGATGTTATACTGAAGGTGAGTGACATGAACAACCACTTTAACAGTACTTTTACACTGCTGTTTTCACAGACCTTGGTAGCTTATGATTAGCCAGAGGCTAATAAGTATTGATGGGAAAGACTCCCCCCAGTACTAGCATCTGTTCTCCAAACAGAGCGTTTGGGCTCTCATTAATAATTAGCTGTTTTGCTTACAGGGATGTTGAGTGATTCGTTTTAAAGTGAACGTTCACCATAAAATTGAAATTCTGTTATTGTTTACTCATGTTATTCCAGTCGTGGTTTTTCTTCTGCAACAGTAGGAAGACATTTCACCTTTTGTTCTCCACAGATGAAAGAACAAAAGTCATATGGGTTTGGAACGCCATGATGGTGAGTACATTATGACTCATTATTCCGTTTAAAAGTTCCCAGTGTTTGAGCTTTTGCTAGGCCAGTCGTAAATGTGTATATCCAACTTTCCTTCATATGTTCTCTGATAAACACATTTATTTTCTGAGAGTAGTAATCAGAGGTGAGCCAATGCAGAGGACGCCTTCAATGTGAGCCAGTTGGGATGTAACCAGGCAGCCATCTGTGTCTGTCACAGCTTTATCAGAGCAGAAGGACACTCAACTCCCTTGCCTTTTCTCTTTTGCTTTCTCACAGGTCTGATGAAACTGAACCTGGGCTCGTTCATTCTAACAGTTTAACACTTTGTCCGGTAACTGCATAAAAACTTGGATAGCGATAGACGGAGAGAAGGAAAGAAAGGGGAATTTGGTTTGAAGCCATGATGTATGAGTTGTCTGTCTCCTCATCCCAATGCTTTACTGTAAGTGGTATTTTTCCTATTAGTTAGGTTACGTAATGTACATATGCTTTAAAATTTGAAGCTTGTAAGATTTTTTTGTCTTTTATGCTCACCAAGGCTGCATTTATTTGATCTAAAATAGAGTAAAATAGTAATATAATAAATAACTTACAGTTGTGGTCAAAAGTTTACACACACCTGGCAGAATCTGCAAAATGTTAATTATTTTACCAAAATCAGAGTGATCATATTTATTTTTTATTTAGTACTGACCTGAATAAGATACTTCACATAAAAGATTTTCACATATAGTCCACAAGAGAAAATAATAGCTGAATTTATAAAAATGACCCTGTTTAAAAGTTAACATACGCTTGATTCTTATTACTGTGTTGTTACCTGAATGATCCACAGCTGTTTTTTTTAGTAATAGTTTTTCATGAGTATCTTTTTTGTCCTGAACAGTTAAACTGCCCACTGTTCTTCAAAAAAAAAAATCCTTCAGGTCAATCCTTTGGTTTTTCAGCGTTCATGTGCATTTGAACCCTTTCCAGCAATGACTGTATGATTTTGAGATACATTTTTTTTCACACTGAGGACAACTGAGGGACTCATATGCAACTATTACAGAAGGTTCAAATGCTCACTGATGCTCCAGAAGAAAACACATTGCATTAAGGGGGTGAAAACTTTTTGAATTTGAAGATCAGGATAAATGTAACTTATTTTGTCTTCTGGGAAACATGTAAGTATCTTCTGTAGCTTCTGAAGGGCAGTGCTAAATGAAAAAAAAAGATATTTAGGCAAAATAAGACAAATGTACACGTCGTCATTCTGTTCAAAAGTTTACACCCCTGGCTCTTAAACATCTTTTATGTGAAATATCTTATTCAGGTCTGTACTAAACTGACCCCTCTTACTTTGGTAAAATAATTAATATTTTGCAGATTCTGCAAGGTGTATGTAAACTTTTGACCTCAACTGTATTCCTGTGATGGTAAAGCCTAATTTTTCTATAGTGACACATGACATTCCTTCAAAAATCATTCCACTGTATATTTGGTGCTCAAATAAAAGTTCAAATTATGTAAATATTGTGCTGCTTAAAGGGATAGTTCAGCCAAAAATGAAAATTCTTTCATTAATTAATCACCCTCACGTCGTTCCAAACCCGTAAGACCTTAATTCATCTTCAGAACACAAATGAAGATATTTTTGTTGAAATCCGAGAGCTTCATAGACACCAACTACCAAGCGTGTGATTTTCTCTTCTTGTAAATAAGGCACAGCAAATCCGGGTCATTAGTTTTGTTTTCTTTGCACACAAGAAGTATTCTTGTAGCTTCATAACATTACGGTTGAACCACTGATGCCCTTCCTTTCTGGGCCTTGAACGTGGTAGTTGCTGTCTATCTAAAATATCTTAATTTGTGTTCCGAAGATGAATGAAGGACATGAGGGGGAGTAATGACAGAATTTTTATTTTTAATACTTTTGTGGAAACTATGGCACTTTTTTAAGGATTTTTTGATAAATAGAAAGTTTACTGCAAATTTAAAAAAAAAAATTAAATAAATTTTTGTACCAATTTAGGTACAAAAAGTCTTAACTGTCAGGTTTGATCAGTTTAATGCATTGTTTAAATAAAAGTATTTAAAAAATCATGACCCCAAACTTTTGAATGGCAGTGTATATTTAAAAATAATAATGCAAAAATTAATATATTCTCTCTTTGTTTAGTTTTTTCTTCCTCTTGTCATGGTAGGCATTTTATTTGGAAATGTTATTGAACAAGACGAGAGCAAGAAAATGGACGAGGAGTGTCACTGCAGAAATGCATGAGAACAAAAGAATAAGGGAAAGAGAAAATAAAAGAGCTGCTCTTGGCGAGTATGTGAGCGAGCGCTGTGTGACAGTGTGCAATCCCACATGATGAGTGCTCCACTTATCACTGCTAATGAGCAGGTTGTGTGAGTGAAGTTGGCTCTCTAGTTGCCAGAATCCGGAGACATGTCTTCCACAAGTGATTATTAATTTACAAGTCAACATGTTAACTCAACGGTAGCAGTTTCTTGATGAATTGGGGCTGAAGTGTTGAATGCCTGGATGAATTCTTGAGAACTCTTTAAACAGCTTTGAACTCCTCATGACCTCACCTAAGAACAGTTGAAGTTTTGTTGTTCAGGATCTCCGAAGGCATACGGGAACAGATACAGACAAAAAAAGGTAGAGAATATATCAGCCATCGGAAAACTCAAACACAACAACAAAGTCAAATGCAATGCTATAGGGCCCTAAAAAAATCATACATCTTGGCAGATGAAAAAAACAAAACAAAACTGAGAACCACCTTGACAGGGTGCACCCAAAATAAAATATAGACAAAACCACACTTTTTGACAGAATGCAAAAAGTACACATCTCAGAAAAGTTTTACTAAATTAAATAAACATGGAGTTTTGACAAAAACTCCTATTAGAGTAATGTAAAGTTTTTATTTTTCCTCGTAAGAGCAGCCATTTGTAAGTTTTATGGGTCTGGTTTATGGTCTCATCCATGTCCAGCTATTTTGAGCTGTACAAAAAATCTAGTTTTGCTGCTTGCTATTGCAAATTGGTGTGTCTTGCAATATTATTTTAATGTATTGCCTTAATTATGAACACATTGCACGTTGTTGTTCTTCATGTTATTTCTCTATAGCGGATAAATAACTGGAAGTCTCACTCACAGGCTTACTTCCGCGTTGAAGAATAAGGTGGATTATTTTTATTGCCAAATTAATTGTTAATACTGTATAATTAAATATAATAGCAATATAATTATATAATGTGTAATTTAAAAAAAAATATATATATATTAAAATATTATTTATTTTAACTGTTTAAAAAAATATTTTAAAGGACATTTAAGAAATTTTTCCCACTTTGTGCCATAAGTGTCATGTCCGATCAAATTCCACAAACAAAATAATGTATTATATAATATAAAATATCAGTATCTTTGATGATAAAGTTTATTTATTATTATTTAGTAGTAGTAATAGGAGTATTGTAATTCACCCATTTCTTATTTACATAGTTAAGATTTTGTCATCACTATCCTACTCATGAATAACTTGTAGGACTAAACTGATTGTATAAATTGTATTTTGTATCACTGGCTGTCAATTCAATTGCAATTTTGATTGGTTTATAGAAAAAAGAAACACATGCAATACCAGTCAAAAGTTTTTAAACAGTAAGATTTTTAATGCTTTTTGAAGAAGTCTCTTTTGCTCACCAAGCCTTTGTTTATTTAATCCAAAGTACAGAAAAAACAGTAACATTTTGAAATATTTTTACTATTTCAAATAACTTTTTTGTGCTTTAGGGATGCTTTAAATTGATCAAAAGTTATGATATAGTCATTTATAATGTTACAAAAGATTTCAATTTCAGATAAATGCTGTTCTTCTGAAATTTCTATTCAAAATACATATTTGAGCAACAAATTAGAATTTTAGAATGATTTCTGAAGGATCATGTGACTGAAGTAATGATGCTAAAAACTCAGCTTTGAAATCACAGGAATAAATTACATTTTAAAATATATTTAAATAAAAAAACAGGTATTTTAAATAGCAACAATATTTCAAAATATTACTGTTTTTGCTGTACTTTGGATCAAATAAATGCAGGCTTGGTGAGCAGAAAAGACTTCTTTAAAAAAAAAACATTTAAAATCTTACTGTTCAAAAACTTTTGACTGATAGTGTAGAAGAATTTGATCATTTTTGATATTTTGATATAATCTCTCAAGGTACCAAATGAGCCAGTATGCCTTTGGTACACAAGCAAACACAAAAGTGCATAATGATACTTTTTTCCACTTTTTTATTATATGTGTTTTTTACTAGTCAACTCTGCTATTTCTATCCTGCTAATGGTTTGGCTCTTCAAGAAACACCAAATTGAGAGAATAGTAATGTCTTTTGATAAACTTGGAACCAACATGGAACACAACAAAATTAACATGCATATTTGATGATAGTCTCAGGGAATAATGAAAACGAGTATCAATGGTCCAATCAACAGTCATGTTTTCTACCCGGTGAGGAACCGTGTGTTGTGATGAACACATTTACTAGGTCATGGCGCTGACTCAAAGCCCTTAGGTTCTCTCAGCGCCAGACGAATCCTGTCTGGCCTCTCTCCCACACTGAGAGCACATATGCTCAACATGTGATGATAACACTGACCTTCTGTAGAAAGTGGTGAGGTTACACTTCTCATACGCCATAGAAGCATGAACTACAAATAAGTCTGTTATTAGATTAGGCAGAAGTTTTTAGTCTGGGGTTTTTTGGACTGAGAGGTAGCATGTTTACTATTCTCAGATTTGTATACCATAGAGGTCTATAGTGCCTGGAAAAAGTTAAATCTGCAATCTACTGTGATATAAAAAGTAAATTCTTTAAGCAAAATACACCACTTGTTTTGAATGGTTGTCAATGGAGAAGATGCTATTAGGAAACAGATGGTGTAGTTCCAACATCTGCCAGCAGGAGTTAACAGGGCCATGCTAACCAGCCAGACCTTGACCTCTACAGGTTAAGAGACCTAATCTGTCATTGGCTTTCTCTGTACCCCTCTTCCATACCTCATTCATGTCCTACATGATCTGTTTTTCTTTTCTGGCTTGTGATGACATCATTACCTCGCTCTGGCCGTCCTCTCTTATTCACTCACCCCTGGGGCGGCCAGGCTTGGCAGCAGTCTTCCTTCTCTTTCTGTGACTTTCCTTTCAATTCATTGCACCTTATAATGTTTATTTTGGTTGGGTAACAGCTCTTTACAAGTGATGCTGCGGGCGGTAGGTAACCCCTCCTCAATGCTTTTTTTTTTTTACAGTCACTCTGTCCTCTAGTCTAATGTCTTTGTCCTTCGACCCAGCCCCTTAAACATTTCCTGTGGAAGATGTAAGAGGCTCTTGAAGTCTTCTTTATGTATGCACAAACATACCTACATGCCTATTTAAAGAAATATTTGCTTGCTTGAAAAATGTGACCCTGGACCACAATACAAGTCATAAGCGTCAGTTTTTTCAAAATTAAGATTTATACATCATCTGAATAATGATAAAGCTGACAGATAAGCTTTCCATTGATGTATGGTTTGTTAGGATAGGACAGTATTAGGCCGAGACCCAACTATTTTAAAATCTGGAATCTGAGGGTGCAAAAAAAAATCAAAATATTGAGAGAATCGCCTTTAAAGTTGTCCAAATGAAGTGCTCAGTTTTGATATATTTACTGTAGGACATTTACAAAATATCTTAATAGAACATGATCTTTACTAAATGATTACCTAATGATTTTTGAAATAAAAGAAAAATCTAAAATTTTGACCTACATGTATACAATGTATTGTTGGCTATTGCTACAAATATACCCATGCTACTTACGACTGGTTTTGTGGTCCACAGTCACAAATATCATGAAAGTGTCATATACACTACATGTCTTCTGAAGCCATGCAATAGCTTTGTATGAAGAAGAGACTAAATTCAAGTCACTATTCACTATTTATGAAACTGAATGCAGTGCTCAAATATGATTGATTAATATGCTTGTGTTTGGTCCACAAGAGATGACATTTGATTTTATTGACTGTTCTTTTGTATGGTGCTATTTAATTTTTGAGTGCTTCAGATGTGAATTGTCACATTTGCTCTGCCATTTTTATAGGACTTCGTATGTATTTATTTAACGAAACAGGCACCAAAATTGGTGACTCCAAAGATGCAATTAAAAAAAAATAAAATAAAACTTTCACGGGATGCCAAACACACATTCATAGTATTTTACAGTAAATGTGCCTTTTACACTGACATTCTGTATTTGTGAATAATAATTTATAATTTGACTTTTTTTTTTTCAAACCTTTTTTTTTTTGCCAGGTTACAATATTATAGAAATTTAAAATGACAAAATTGTCCAAATTTTCTTCAAATAATTTCTTTCACATTCAGTGTTACAGTATCTTTAAAGGAAAATTTCACTTCCAGAATGAAAATGACCTGATAATTTACCCATGTTATCTAAGATGTTCATGTCTTTCTTTCTTCAGTCGAATAGAAATCAAGGTTTTTGAGAAGAACATTCCAGGATTTTTCCATATAGTGGATGGCCCATATTGAAAGGAAAAGGAAAGGAAAGGACGTGACATGTGGCCAAGTACAGTGACCCATACTCAGAATTTGTGCTCTGCATTTAACCCATCCAAGTGCACACACACACAGTAATGAACACACACCCAGAGCAGTGGGCAGCCAATGCTGCGGCACCCCGGGAGAAGTTGGGGGTTCGGTGCCTTGCTCAAGGGTCTCACCGCAGTCGTGGTATTGATCCCTGCTGGACCTGAGACTCAAACCCTCAACCTTTGGGTTACAAGTCCGACTCTCTAACCATTAGGCCACAGCTGCTCAATTGCAGTTACAATGCAGCTCCAAAGGGCACTACATGATCCCAACTGAGGAATAAGGGTCTTTTCTAGCAAAACAATCTGTCATTTTCTAAGAAAAATACAAATTTATACACTTTTTAATCACAAATGTTCATCTTGCACTAGCTTGACCTCACGCATTATGTAATCATGCACGTTACATTTTTGAGTACCCTCATAATGCGTAAAGACACGCGTCGAGCTAGTGCAAGACAAGCATTTGTGGTTAAAATGTACATACATTTTTCTTTTTTTTTAATTTGACCTATGACCCTTATTTCTCGGCTGTGATTGTGTAGAGCCCTTTAAAAGCTGCATTGAATCAATTTGAAACTTCAACCTGTTGATCCCCATTGAAGTCCATTATATGGAAAAAATCCTAGAATGTTTTCCTTAAAAACCTTAAAAAGTCACAGATACTCACCCCCTTGTCATCCAAGATGTTCATGTCTTCCTTTCTACAGTCATAAAGAAATGATGTTTTTTTGTGGAAAACATTTCAGCATTTCTCTCCATATAGTGGACTTTTATGGTGCCCCAAGTTTGAACTTTCAAAAGGCAGTTTAAATGCGGCTTCAAACGTTCCCAAATGCCGTTATAAATGATCCAAGCCGAGGAAGAATGGTCTTATCTAGCGAAACGATTTTTTGTTTTGTTTTTTTTTGTTATAATTTATATACTTTTTCATACTTTTTGTAGGATGTAGGACAATTTTGAAGTTGAGGGAGAAAATGAGATGGGAGTTTTTCGACATACCCTAACTGTCTTGAACCAGAGAAGTTTAGGCAGAGCAAGACAAGACAAGTGTTTGAGGTTAAAAAGTATATGAATTGTAATTTAAAACAAAAAACAAAAAAAACATGTTATTGTTTCTCTAGATAAGACCCTTCTTCCTCGGCTGAGATCGTTTACAACCAAATTTGGGATCGTCTGAAGGCGCATTTAAACTGTATTTTGGAAGTTTATACTCAGGGCACCATAGAAGTCCACTATATGGAGAAAAACGTACTCGGTTACTTTCGTAACCTCAGTTCCCTGAGATACGGAAACGAGTACTGCGTCGTAAGACGCTTATGGGAAAAGCTCCTTTTCTCCTGAGACTGAAGCATTTCAATAACGCAGTGTAACTGCACGGCCATTGGTTCGTGCAGTGTATAAAAACGAACCAATGGCTCGGCAGCGGAGCTACACGAGCCTATGGCGATGATCGCGCCAAAAGGGGCGGAGTAATCGGCTATATAAGCGTGCATTTCGCCATAGGATCTCAGGTTCTTCGACTGAAGCGACGACTGAGTCGTGCAGCTACCTAGCACGGCTAGCAACGCAGTACTCGTTCCTGTATCTCAGGGAACCGAGGTTACGAAAGTAACCGAGTACGTTCCCTGTCGATACTTCACTCGTACTGCGTCGTAAGACGCTTATGGGGAACCAGTACAATCCCGCCGTTGCTAAGGTAGAGGAATGACTTACATGGCCCTAGCACAGAATGGGCTAGTACGAGCCAACTTGCTCAATCAGGATGACCTAATGAACATCTCGTTCCAAGGGAACAGTACACTTGGGAGCTCCCAGAGGCCAAGTGCACACTTAATAATACTGGTGACAGAATTCCTTATGCAGAAAGGACCCTAGTCTGCAAGACAGGGACGTCTAGATTATAAAATCTAGCGAATGTGGACGGAGAGGCCCAGCCAGCCGCCACACATATTTCTGCAATGGATACTCTGCTGGACCAGGCCCAGGACGAGGCGATGCCTCTAGTCGAATGGGCTCTTACCCCCATGGGACATGGTAGACCCAAGGAAGAGTAAGCCAGCATGATGGCTTCCACTATCCATTTGGATAGCCTATGTTTCGTAACCGAAAGCCCCTTGGTGCGGCCACCGAAACACACAAACAGCTGTTCTGACTGCCTAAAAGAAGCCGAACGCTCCAAATAACACCTCAATGCTCTAACGGGGCAGAGGGGATTAAAGTCTTGGTCTTGCTCCGAAGGGGGAGGTGCCAAGAGGGAAATAACCTGGTCTCTGAACGGTGTCGAGAGACTCTTAGGTACGTAGCCGTATCTCGGTTTCAGGATGACTTTAGAGTCATTTGGCCCAAATTCCAAGCATACAGGATTCACGGATAGAGCCTGTAGGTCACCCATACGCTTGACTGATGCCAATGCCAGCAGCAGGGCAGTTTTTAGCGTCAGAGGGCGAAGGTCAATGGACTGCAGTGGCTCAAATGGAGGGCTCTTCAGAGCCCTCAGCACTGTGGGTAGGTCCCAAGTAGGAACCATGATGGGGCGAGGAGGGTTAAGCCTTCTCGACCCCTTCAGAAAACGAACGATCAGATCGTTCTTTCCCACAGACTGACCGTCCATAAGGTCATGAAATGCCGCTATGGCCGCCACATAGACCCTGAGCGTGGAGGGGGAACGTCCCTTGTCCAACAGCTCCTGAAGAAAGGACAAAATCACTGATATGTCACACAAGCTTGGGTCTGCACCGCGGGTGGAACACCAGGCAGAAAAGACAGACCACTTAAGTCCGTAGAGTCGCCTCGTAGAGGGCGCTCTGGCCTCGGAAATAGTATTCAAAACGGTCTCGGGGAGACTTGTAGGCTCCTGTCGAGAGACCATACGTGCAGCGCCCACAGTTCCGGTTGGGGGTGCCAAAGCGTTCTGTTCGCCTGCGTTAAGAGATCTCGTCTCAACGGAATGGGCCACGGTGCTGCTGACAGCAGCCGGTGGTGATCTGGGAACCAATGTTGGTTTTGCCAGAATGGGGCCACTAACAGAACTTTGAGTTTCTGTTCCCTGACCCGCCTGACTATGTGTGGTATCAGGGCAGTCGGGGGAAACGCATACAAGGGGAGATTGGGCCAGTCGTGGGCCAATGCATCCTGTTCCTTTGAAAAATAAATTGGGCAGTGAGAATTGTCTTTTGAGGTGAAAAGGTCTACCTGAGCCCTGCCAAAGACTGCCCATATTTCCTGAATCGTCTGGGGATGAAGCAACCATTCATCTGAGGAGACGTTGCTCCGAGACAGCATGTCTGCTCCCTGATTCAGCCTGCCAGGCACATGTGTTGCTCTCAATGAGCGGAAGTTGAGTTGAGCCCATCGTAGGAGACGTTCCACTAATGTGAAAAGGCGTCTCGACGAAAGACCTCCCTGGTGATTTATGTAAGACACCACTGTCATGTTGTCCGAGCGGACTAAGACGTGGCGTCCCTTTAAGACTGGCAGAAGTGTGTGGAGGCCTAAACACACTGCTAGCATTTCTAGGCAGTTGATGTGAAGGCGTTTTTCTGCTTTCGACCATTGGCCGAATGCCGGCTGGCCGTCGCACAGAGCTCCCCAACCTGAGTTGGACGCATCTGTCGAGACCATCTTCCTTCTGCACGCCATGTCCAGGGGAACGCCCTGTTCCATCCATTGAAGGTTCTTCCAAGGAGTCAGAGCTGTGATACAGGCCTGATCTACCTTGATGTGCAGGCGCCCTAGATGCCAGGCCTGAGGAGGAACTTTTGGTTTCAACCAGTACTGCAGAGGGCGCATTTGAAGTAGGCCTAGCTGGAGTACCGGAGATGCTGAAGCCATAAGGCCCAGCATCTTCTGAAAAGCTTTGAGAGGGTGAAGGGCTCCGATTTTGAAGGAGGCTGCAAGCTTCCGGATGGCCTGGGCTCATTGCGGCGCAACCGTTGCCTTCATTTGAATGGAGTCGAAAACTGCTCCCAGGAACGAAATACGTTGGCTGGGGAACAGAGCGCTCTTGGCAAAATTGACCCTGAGTCCTAGACACTCCAAGTGGCTGAGGATCACGGATCTGTGATGTATTAGCTCATTCTCTGACTGGGCCAGGATGAGCCAGTCGTCGAGGTAGTTCAAGACGCGGATTCTCGTCCGCCTCAGAGGGGAAAGAGCCGCGTCCATGCACTTCGTAAATGTGCGGGGAGCTAGAGACAGTCCGAACGGAAGGACTGTATACTGATAAGCCACTCCCTCGAAGGCGAATCTCAAGAATTGCCTGTGGTGGGGGGCAATCTGGATGTGAAAGTATGAGCAAAACCAGTCCTCTGTGCGTATTTGCGAGAGGATCTGTTTTAGCGTGAGCATTCTGAATGGCCGTCTCATGAGGGCGCAATTCAAACGCCTGAGGTCGAGGATGGGTCTCAGACCGCCATCCTTCTTTGGGACGAGGAAGTAACGGCTGTAGAAGCCTGATTCGCTCTGTGTTGGGGAAACCGTCTCCACGGCACCTTTTGCCAACAAATTCCTCACCTCTGTACGCAAAACGTCCATGTTTTGCTGTGAACTGAGGTGGAGACCACCCCGTGAAAGCGGGGTGGTCTTCGAGCAAACTGAAGTGTATACCCTCGTTCTATTATGCCCAGAACCCATTTTGACACTCCGGGGATGGCTTTCCAAGCCTCGGCCCGTGTGGCGAGGGGTTGTTTTGATTCGAGCAGTTGGTTGCTGCTCAAAAACTCTGGAAGAGGAAATTTGCTCTCTTTTTGACAATGTTTGTGTTTTATTTTTTCCGCTGTCACAGCGGTAAGCTGTAGGGGCGCTGACAGAAGGGCCCAATGAGTTACAGCCATACTTTTTGCAAACGTGCAGCGCTCTGCACCCGGAACAGAACGGGGTGTTTGGAGGCTTAAGAGAGACGTCTTGGGGGCTGGTCCGGATCCAGCGAAACTTGGCCCCTTCCTCTTCCTGTCCTTTAGATCAGGAAGACGCTGGAGGCGCCTGGTCCAACACGACCTTGGGTCGGGGTCCCTGGCGCTTAGGAAAAGGGTAGCGTCTGGCCGAGCGGGAGCGATGACGCGAAAACACGAAACGATGACGCGAAAACACGAAACGATCGGTTTTTGTGAGAAACTGAACAGTATTTATATCATATTTTACCTTTGATACACAGCCACGTCCATCTGTCATGAGCACGAGTTTGGCATCAGTCACGTCACATGTGCACATGCTCTAGCGTAGAATACGCAAACGCCGGAAGCCGCGATCTGTCGCATGTATACGACACTCATTGTTTACACAGTGCACAGAGATTGTGGGTATAGCGGCTATACAAAATGGTAATTACTTGCGCGTATCCTGGTTGTTTAAACCGATTTAAAGCTAAAAGATTATGTTTGTTGCGCAAACTCATCCGGGACTTTTCACTGATTTCCCCTTACGGCGTTTGCGTATTCTACGCCAGAAGCACGTGCACGTGCACATGTGACATGACTGATGCCAAACTCGTGCTCATGACAGATGGACGTGGCTGTGTATCAAAGGTAAAAAATGCTATAAATTCTGTTCAGTTTCTCGCAAAAAACGATCGTTTTTTGTCTTAAGACATCAATGTATCATCACGAGCCGCAGGGTGTAATTTGGATTTGTCTGTGCATGTTTTTGTTTACTTTTAAAGGTTTGGTGCCCATCCACGTCTATGATAAGGCTGGCAGACTGCACCGGTTTTCATTAAAAATCTTCATTTGTGTTTTTCTGAGGAAAAAAAGTCACCTACATCTGGGATGCATTGGGGGTAAGCAGATAAACATCAAATTTTCATTTTTGGGTGAACTATCCCTTTAAGTCTTAAAGTTCAGCATAATTAAGGGCGTAGCCACTTGAGTGACAGGGGGATTGCCGCTGCTGTCACCACTGTTGCACTGGGCGGGCGTGGTTTCAGCAACTAGCTCCACCCACGTCCCGCCTTTTTGCCCATTTATGATTATCCGGGAGTGACGCGCGGTGACGCGATTCCAAGATGGCGACGGCCGACTCCCGCCCACTATGAGCTAGCGCTTTAGAATCCTACGGGTGACGTCACGGATCCTACATCCATATTTTTTTACAGTCTATGGTGTAAACTGACAGCACTGAGGGAATGTGACCGCCGATCTATCTAAATGGGTTCATGTTTACGTGAATCATTTCTCACCATACTGCTTTATAAAGGAGGGTCAGTATAAAGCTTAGCTTTGTAATGCTAGATGGTTTAAAATGATGTCTGTTAATGATTAAGATGTAACCTTAACGCAATACCTGCAAACGTGTTTACAGCGCAACTGCACATGAGTAAAGACTATAACAATCACATTTATGTATTTCAATATAAGGACGGGGTATTATGTTAACCGATCACGTTTTTGCTCTTGTTCAATCAGCTATACCTCTCTTTACCACAGTAAACACAGTAAACACATCGCATTAGTCTCCACAGTAAACACACCGCGTTCGTCTCTTTACCACAGTAAACACATCGCATTAGTCTCCACAGTAAACACACCGCGTTCGTCTCTTCACCACAGTAAACAGACCGCGTTTGTCTCTTTACCACAGTAAACACGTCGCATTAGTCTCCACAGTAAACACACCGCGTTCGTCTCTTTACCACAGTAAACACATCGCGTTCTCTCCACAGTAAACACACCGCGTTCGTCTCTTTACCACAGTAAACAGACCGCGTTTGTCTCTTTACCACAGTAAACACAGTAAACACACCGCGTTCGTCTCTTTACCACAGTAAACACACCGCGTTCGTCTCTTTACGACAGTAAACACACCGCGTTCGTCTCTTTAACACAGTAAACACACCGCGTTCGTCTCTTTACCACAGTAAACACAGTACGCAAACCGTGTTTGTCTCTTTACCACAGTAAACACACCGTGTTTGTCTCTTTACCACAGTAAACACACCGCGTTCGTCTCTTTACCACAGTAAACACACCATGTTTGTCTCTTTACCACAGTAAACACACCGCGTTCGTCTCTTTACCACAGTAACGTTAAACACATCGCGTTCGTATCTCTCTCAGTACTCTAATCTGCCAGTACATACAAAGATAAATCAAAGTGACATTAAGTTTACTAACCATTCAGACACGTCCAGTATAAGCCGTAATTGCCGAACTTCTTTGCGGGTGTCATCTTGTTCGGTTCCAACTCCGGTTTTTAAATTAAATTTTCAATGGATAGGGTTCTACAGTGTCTTCAAAGCCCCCAAAGTGCCATTTCCCCCCAAACTATACAACTATACCCCCAACTGTTGTCTAGGCAACACCCCTATGTAATGACACACCCCACAGAACTGAGGGGCGGGGTGAGCAGAGGTTCATATCATTTAAAGGGCCAGGTAGCCTACTGATATCGCTTGCTGAGAACAGAGGCATTTTTTACCAGGTAAAATGAGTGTTTTTTTACACTACCATAGAGAATTTTTAATCAAAGTATATTACAAGCTTTTCATTTCTACCCTAAAGCATCATATTAACTTGTGGAAAATGAGCATAGGATGACCCCTTTAACAGTATATTGGGTCTTATTTTTACAGACTTTTAAAAAGTGTAGTTTTTATAGTGAAGCAGCTGATACAAGGTATTGCAATATACCATATGATACCGAAAGCATGTGTGCACCATAGATATATGAGGTATCATCTCACTGGTTGGCAACACATTAACCCTCATATAGCAACCTATGTCAGTATCAGTAGCCTACAAACACTATCGCACATTCAGATATCTAGCTGTCTGGAAACCTTGCCCTGAATCCTAACAATTTCAGCACAACTGAATGTTTAGCTACATATATCGCATTCTCGATGTGTTCACTCATGCTTATAAATGTCAACGTCTACCTATAGTCTGCTCTTACCTGATCCTTTGTAGATACAGAACGTAGGTTAAGCCTCTTTGCTTGATTGCCACCTCCTGAAAACGATACCTAAAATCTGCCTGTGCTTCTATTACACACTTCAGTGGCTTTTCTTCCATCACCTACACTTGAAGACACATGTTTTCATGTGATAAGCGAAACAAACATTCCCTACAGTAATTTTGCCAAAATTACATACCCAGCATAATATCTGTATTACCTTCTGCTAAACATAGACCTGTGTCTATCTCACTATACTTGTCTTATACTAACCACGGGCCACCAATATGCCCCTGACCTCTGATCGGTGCAATATATCTCCCATGTGTCGACTGGAGGGGACAGTAAATGGGACCGTTCAGGCAAGCATCAACCCTCAGGGCTTCAGGGCCTGCACTGGTTGCCATTATAGACTATGAGATCCAACATTTGCCCTGGAAGTGTATGCATTTATACTGACAGCACAGACATAAAAAGACAATTGAATGCAAGATCTGCATCGCCAATATAGGTTCCACATTGCTACGCCTAACTGAAGTAGGTGGTTTTATTATTGTGGGTGGAGGTTTTCTATGTAATCCAAACCTTTCCTATTATCTTTATCAGGCATCGGATTCTGAAATGTGGCTGGAAGAGTAGATTCAATGTTGGTGAGTTTGACAAATGAAAACAGATGTGTTCCTAAAAAACATCTGGCATGGTGTGGATCAGTCTTTGCTTTGGTTAGTGTGGGATAGATAGAGCTTTGAAGTCTATAGGAGGAACAGGCCTAAACCAATACACTTCAAAAGAAGGTGTTGATCTCAGCTTCATTATTGTTGTATTATCCCTAAATGAAATGCAATTCCATATCTTAGGCACGCTTAAGAAATGCAAATATTTCTCTCTCTCCCCCTCTCTCTCTCTCTCTCTCTCTCTCCTTCCCTCTTTGTTGGAATGTTGGAAGACAGTGTAACACATCTTTATTGACACAGTTTTGATTATGTTTAAAGCTTGAAAATGTCTGCTTTTCTAAACAATGAACTGTTTTAGAGGGAAATCATTTTCATCAATTGTAACAATAATTATACAGAGACACAATGTTGTTGGATCACTTTCAGAACAGGATCGTTCACCCAAAAATGATCATTTAGTCATACTCATTCTCATGTCGTTCTAAACCCGTAAGACTTTCGTTCAACTTCAGAACCCAAATTTAATTAATTTAAGATATTTTTGATGAAATTCAAGAGCTTTCTGGGGGTGAGTATTTAATGACTGAATTTTTATTTTTGGATGAACTATCCTTTTAACAGCTAAATAAAATAAATGGCCACATTGTGTCTAAAATGTAAAATATGGAAACTATTCTAAACAATTAATAGCTTTCCTTTTTAAATACTAAATCATTAAGATCTAAAAATAAAAAAAATATTTCAGCGTCATTACTCCAGTCTTAATGTCACAAGATCCTTCAGAAATCATTCTAATATGCTGATTTGCTGTTCAAGAAACATTTATTATTATCAATATTTAAAACAGTTGAGTACATTTTTTCTGGATTCTTTGATGAATAGAAAGATCCAAAGACCAGGATTTATCTGACATAAAAAGCTTTTGTAACATTATACACTATACCATTTAAAAGTTTGAAGTTACTATAACTTTTTTTTTATAAATTATAAAAATTAATACTTTTATTTAGCAAGGGTGCTTTAAATTAATCAGTATTACAAAATATTTCTATTTCAGATAAATGCTGTTTTTCTGAACTCTATATTCATCAAAGAAATCTAAAAAAAAATTACATACAAAACATAATAATAATTGTAAATGTTTTTTGAGCAGCAAATCAGAATATTAGAATGATTACTGAAGGATCATTACATTTTAAAATATATTCAGATAGAAAACTATGGGAAAAAATTAATGTCTAACAAATTCATGTCTTAAAAAGTCAAAATTATGACATACTTAAGTGATAAATATCTTATAATTATGACTTAAGTATGTCATAATTTCGGCTTTTCACTAAATTGAAAGTATGACTGTAAAAGTCATAATTATGAGATAAAAAGTGGAAATTATGATTTAGTAACTCAAAATTATGACGTAGTAAATCGAAATTATGACTTTAAAAGTTAAAATTTTGAGAAAAAGGTTGAAATTATGAGTTACTTAAGTCATAATTATGAGATAAAAAGTCAAAATTACGAGATAAACAGTCTAGATAAATTCTGACTGAAAAAGTCGAAATTATGACTTTAAAAGTAGAAATTATGACTTTAAAAAATAGAAATTATGACTTTAAAAAGTAGAAATTATTAGAAAAATAGTCAAAATTATGACTTTACAAGTTGAAATTAAATGGTATGTGCTTTAATAATAAGGTGTGTATTGAACTTGGTCCTTTAAACTGTTTTAAGATAAATTAATTTGTTTTAGAATGTCCCATTTATAATTAGACCACTATCCTGTGACAATGTGTTTATAAAGTCATTAAATCAATTTTGACTTGTAAAGTCATAATTTTGACTTTATCTCATAATTTCAACTTTTTAAGTCATAATTTTTATCTTGTAATTATGACTCAAGTAAGTAATAATTTCGACTTTGTATCTCATAATTATGACTTTTAAAGTCATAATTTCGACGTAGTAAGTCATAATTTTGACTTTTTATCTCATAATTAAGTCATGATTTCAACTTTTTAAGACTTAAGACTTTTTTGGCGGAAATGGGCTTCCATAGGAAAACAGTTATTTTAAATAGTAAAAATGTTTAAAAAATCTTACTGTTTTTGCTGTTCTTTGGATCAAATACATGCAGGCTTGGTGAGCTGAAGAGACTTCTTTAAAATCTTACTGTTTTTTTTTTTTATTACTGTTCATAAACATTTGACTTGTACCCCCGGTTTCACAGACAAGGCTTAAGTCTAGTCCTAGACTAAAATGTAAGTCTGAGCTGTTTCAACTAAAAGAAAATGGCACTGACTGATCTTAAAATATATCAGTGCCTTTGTTTTGTCTAAAGATGCACACCAAAAATGTTTTCTTTTGAAGCACATTTATAAAAATTACTTAAATGTGGCCTAATCCTGGCTTAATTTAAGCCCTGTCTGTGAAACCGGGCCATAGTGTTTAGCTGCAGTGTGTCTAAAATGTAAATTATTTGATATAACCCTGAATGAATGAATTGTATTGTTCAAATAATAAATGAATGGTTTGATTCCTTCACTTTCCTCTACGGTATAAAATTCAAGTTCATTCCTGAGCTTGAAATTTTGTGGAGACAAGCAGCTGGTCCAAAGAACAGCCAAAACGCTGACTGAAGACTTCTATTACCTTCCCAGCTCAGCTGTCACTGATTGAAAAGGAAATGGAGCTTCATGTCAGAGAGTGCTAGGGATTTGCTGAAGAGGGCATCTCAGTCTTTAGATGCTGTGAAGGTTAATGCAGAAATGCTAATAGTAGAACTAAACTATTTGTGTCTATCTTTATGCAAACTGTCATTATGCTATGTTAGAGAGGCCAGCTGCACATCTTTCGGGTTCATTTGAGAGACAACTTGACAGTCAGGTTCAGGAGGTATTTTTTATCTGAACTGCTATTTTCATCATGTACTGTAATTGCTTTTCTTGTTCGGATTTGCCACTGACTCAAGTGGATAATAATAATACTTATTATATTTAAAAAATTAATATTGTTTATAAAATATTTATATGTAATATACAATATTACAGTGATTATATAATTGTATCTAATTATAATTATATATGTATAATTATTATGCATCACAGCATGTGACAGAGATAGTGTGCATGCATTCATGCCCAAATGGGTGCTTTATCTTGATTTTTTATTTTTTATCTGTCTTTCTGCACAACAGATTTCAGTCTCTTTACATTTGCGCACTGAGCTTAGGTGTCTTTTGTATACGAATTACACTTTCAACCTTATGGCCTATGAAAATTACCTGCATTATTCAAAGGTACAGAATTAAAAAAAATATTGCCAAGCACCAAGGGTAGACAGTGACAAGTAAAGCCAAATTACTCCAATGAATTTGCAGTGAAGAGTGGTAGAATGATTAGGTGTTGTAAGAAAACAACTGTTTAAAAGATAGATAGGAGGTTATGTGCTAATTTTGGCTCCTGGAACCACATTAAATATATATTCCATTTCCATTTCTGATGAAGTTTTTAATCACAATAGTCTCTGGGTAAGCACTGAATAAAAAGAAATTAAAAACTCATCAATTATCACCTCTACAAGGCTCATTTAAAAAAATTGTATGGCTGTTTCCTGGATTGATTTGGTTTAACTGATTGAGGTTATTGCCGAAGCAATAATTACTAATATTATTACATAAGCTCAATATTTTCTACTGTATTAGAGAGTTTAATATCTGAAATACTTGAACTACGTACTTAAAGTGATAAATGAATCAGCATGAGAACATCATTAAAAACAGATGAGATGAAGCCTATGAACTGTTTAAGGTTAATTATTTTATAGGTTAGTTGATGATAGATATAAATCACCATTTAGAAACTATACCATCATTCACATTATTTATAATGTGATATAAGGGTTGGTGACAAATAGGAGTGCCAGAGGAGATGAAAAGGAGACATCTTTTACAAATGTTTTATACATTTGTTTCAAATGTAGGCCTGGTTTCACAGACAGGGCTTAGACTAAAACAGGATTAGACCATAGTTCAATTAGGACTTTAAGTATTTTTTATAAATGTACCTTAGAAAAAACAATACTGGTGTGCATCTTGAGACAAAACTAAAGTGCTGATATTTTTTAAGATCAGTCAGTGCAAGTTTCTTTCAGCTGGAATAGCTCAGACTTACATTTTATGCTACTATTTTAAAACATTATATATATAAAAATGTACATATATACAAGTCAAACGTTTTTGAAGAGTAAGATTTTTACTGTTTTTTAAAGAAGTCTCTTCTGCTGACCAAGCCTGCATTTATTTGATTCAAATAAACAGCAAAAACTGTAAAATGTTAAAATGTTTTTACTATTTCAAATAACTGTTTTTTATTTAAATATTTTTAAAATGTAATTTATTCCTGTGATTTCAAGCTAAATTTTTAGAATTATTACTCCAGTAACAAGATCCTTCAGAAATCATTCTAATATTTTGATTTGCTGTTTAAAAAAGTATTATAATTATTATGCTGAAAACAGCTGAGTAGATTTTTTTTTATTATTAATAGAAGGTTTAGAAGAACAGCATTTATCTGAAATAGAAATATTTTGTAACATAATGCCTTTATCATCACTTTTGATCAATTTAAAGCATATTTGGTAAATAAAAGTATTAATTTCTCTAATTTCTTAAAAAATTAATAAAACATTATACTGACTTAAAGCTTTTGAATGGTTTAGTGTATAATGTTACAAAAGCTTTTTATTTCAGATAAATGCTGATCTTTGAAACTTTCTATTCATTAAAGAATCCTGAAAAAATGCACTCAACTGTTTTAAATACTAATAATAATAATAAATGTTTCTTGAACAGCAAATCGGCATATTAGAATGATTTCTGGAGGATCGTGTGACACTGAAAACTAGAGTAATGATGCTGAAAATGTACAGTCGTGACCAAAAGTTTTGAGAATTACATAAATATTGGAAATTGGAAAAGTTGCTGCTTAAGTTTTTATAATAGCAATTTGCATATACTCCAGAATGTTATGAAGAGTGATCAGATGAATTGCATAGTCCTTCTTTGCCATGAAAATGAACTTAATCCCGAAAAAAAAAAAAAAAAACTTTCCACTGCATTTCATTTCTGTCATTAAAGGACCTGCTGAGATCATTTCAGTAATCGTCTTGTTAACTCAGGTGAGAATGTTGACGAGCACAAGGCTGGAGATCATTATGTCAGGCTGATTGGGTTAGAATGGCAGACTTGACATGTTAAAAGGAGGGTGATGCTTGAAATCATTGTTCTTCCATTGTTAACCATGGTGACCTGTCTTCATACATGCAGCCATCATTGCGTTGCATAAAAATGTCAAGGATATTGTGGCTACTAAGATTGCACCTAAATCAACAATTTATAGGATCATCAAGAACTTCAAGGAAAGAGGTTCAATTCTTGTTAAGAAGGCTTCAGGGCGTCCAAGAAAGTCCAGCAAGCGCCAGGATCGTCTCCTAAAGAGGATTCAGCTGCGGGATCGGAGTGCCATCAGGAATGGCAGCAGGCAGGTGTGAGCGCATCTGCACGCACAGTGAGGCGAACACTTTTAGAAGATAGCCTGGTGTCAAGAAGGGCAGCAAAGAAGCCACTTCTCTCAAAAAAAAAAAAAAAAAACACCCTCCAACAGCAACTTCTTCCAACAACAATTTGGTGAAGAACAATACATTTTCCAGCACAATGGAGCACCGTGCCATAAGGCAAAAGTGATAACTAAGTGGCTCGGGGACCAAAACGTTGAAATTTTGGGTCCATGGCCTGGAAACTCCCCAGATCTTAATCCCATTGAGAACTTGTGGTCAATCCTCAAGAGGCGGGTGGACAAACAAAAACCCACTAATTCTGACAAACTCCAAGAAGTGATTATGAAAGAATGGGTTGCTATCAGCCAGGATTTGACCCAGAAGTTGATTGAGAGCATGCCCAGTCGAATTGCAGAGGTCCTGAAAAAGAAGGGCCAACACTGCAAATACTGACTCTTTGCATAAATGTCATGTAATTGTCGATAAAAGCCTTTGAAACATATGAAGTGCTGGTAATTATATTTCAGTACATCACAGAAACAACTGAAACAAAGATCTAAAAGCAGTTTAGCAGCAAACTTTGTGAAAACTAATATTTGTGTCATTCTCAAAACTTTTGGCTACGACTGTATCACAGGAATAAATTACATTTTAAAATATATTCAAATAGAAAACAGTTATTATTCCTTTAATAATGTGTTCCATACTACACCTGGTAGTATGACAAAAAGAAAAAAGACACTATTTACAAAAATTAACATTAACATAAAATATATGGATACATATTATTCCTTTTCTAAATTATATATTATATATATTATTCCTTTCCTAAATTTTAATACTTAAAATAAAAATAAAACGAAAAATACTGGGTCTGTACAGATAAAAAGCCTGGTCTAGAGAAAAGATTATGTTGAGGGATGCCTTTAACGTGATCTGCAGACGTCAGACGTGCATTATATAACTTGTGGGAATGTGTCTAGGCAGATGAAAAAAAGTACGACGCAACATTTTCACGCTGCAGTGCGTTCTACAAACCCTGACCGCTACATAAGGACATCCGAGTTCCCAACTTTGTCCCACGGTGTGATAAGCAGACAGCGGAGGCGTGGTCTCTGACGTCACTCGGGCTGAACCGTACTACAGCACTAGTCTGGCTGGATGTCTGACTCAGCCACGCAGGTTATTTGGGAATATATTTTAAAGGCATGTTTTTAACTAAACAGACTATATAATGCTCGCGCATCCCTCTTCCGTTGGACTACGTGCATCCTGTATTTTGAGCGGTCTGGGGAAGTGCGACAGAAGGTAAGTTATAGTAAGCAATATCACGCGAGTCGAGTTTCTGCACGCTGTACACAAGTTGGCACTGTCCCAGTCACGCGTTGGAAGTCAGACATGTAACTGTCTACATGTCATTTTTCATTGTATACCTCAGCGACTGAATAACACACATGTGATTGGGATTGTGATGCTATGCATGCAGTACAATGCTTTTGCATATTAGCTACAATCCAATAATGCAGCAATTTAATTGAAATGCAAAAGTTGCTTTTTAATGCAAGGACTGTAATGAGAGTTTAACTAACTGTAAAACGAATGCTTTTAGGTTTTAAGGTCTTTATCAAGAGGATGAACAAGACTCTTGCTCTGGGATTTGATAAATAGACTGGCAATGCCCATGTTAATGTCTTTCTGACCACACCTGCAAATGTTCGTCCCTCGCTTCATGGGGCTGTTTTTGCTTTCTCTGACCCTGTTTTGTATCTTGCAACTGACTGCTAGAATTTGTTTCAAATAAATTTGTACGTTTTACGTATGGACCAAATCTAGAACTGCGCAATAACGGCCTCTGCCCAACATATGGTACTGTTGGAGTTTTAACCCTTGCAAGAAACCCAGCCGAATGTCAATGAGCTCTCAGGATATAACCCAAGGACTTTCCAAGTGAGTTAGCACTCAGGATTTAAACCAAGAACTTTAATCCAGGTCAGTTTTAAACAAGCACAGAAAAGTCTCGGAGCTCATGTAAAGAACAAATCATGAGCTCTGACAGTTTCCAGTACCGTGCACTGTTCGAGTACAAACAGGAGAGGGGTGACGATATCTCCCTGCAGCCTGGAGATCTTCTCACGGTCAGTAAGATGGCACTGCTGACGTCCGATTACCAGGAGGGTGATGAAAAGTGCCCGAAGGGCTGGCTGCATGGCACCAATGAACGCACTAAGGAGAAGGGCAACTTCCCCGGCACCTTTGTGGAGTATGTTGGGGTCGTGAGGACGGGCCTTACTTCAGGGAAGCCCTGGCCGAGACCTGTACCACCAACACCTGTAGGGCCCCAGCCTCCAGGAGCCTCTGCTTCAGAAGGTGAGTGTTACCATTCTGTGTATTTTACATGCTTATATATATTGAAAATATATTTATATTGGCACATTTTTATAATATGTTACCCTGGACCACAAAATCATTCATAAGTCAAAAATTGAGATTTCTACATCATCATATATTGATGTATGGTTTGTTAGGATAGGACAATATTTGGCCGAGAGACAACTGTTTGAAAATCTGGAATCTGAGGGTGCAAAAAAATCTAAATATTGAGAAAATCACCTCCGAATGAAGTTCTTAGCAATGCATATTACTAATCAAAAATAAGTTTTGATATATTTACGGTAGGAAATTTACAAAATATCTTCATGGAACATGATCTTAATATCCTAATGATTTTTGGCATAAAATAAAAATTACATTTTTTAATTTTTTTAAAATTTTGACTCATACATTGTATTTTTGGCTATTGCTACTTAAGACTAGTTTTGTGGTCCAGGGTCATATATATATATATATATATAAAATATAATAAAACATGATATATGTGCTGTATGTATCATCATAGAATGAAAAATATTACCACATCTCTATGGCATCCATAATCTCATACCCTCAATCTTCAGAGCAAATGGCTAATTATCTCCTCCCCACATTTGGATTAGGCAGCGCAACCCTGTAATAAAATGCTTCACTTGAAATTTGAGGACATTGTGTGCAAATCACAGACTTCGGCTCCCACTAGTAACATTACTTCCAGTGCTTAAAATAGGGATCTGTCAAGGATTTGTGAATGTCTTTGAGAAAGAGATAAGGAATAAGCACTTTCATAAGTGGCAATTTTAAAGCCGAAACTATATTTATAATGTTGTGTTAAGCTCTTTATGGGGCCCACGTTGCCCCTGAGTTTCTGACTGTGTGGTACAGTCTGCTTGTGGGGGTGTTCGTATGCTAACTAGGTCAGACAGCCAACTCTGGTTGTTCCAAGAGTGCTCTTCTCTCTTACTGTCTACTAGGGAGCCTGTCTCTTTTATGGTGAAGGGTGAAGGTTTAGGTTGTATGTATTTATACTATTTATGTGTTTTATTCACTGTAGATCCTCTTTTAGTGCCTTATTGAGTTCTTTTGTTTCAGCCAAGGCGCAGAGATGGTGATAAACAGCATAGCGAAGCCATTCCTTAGTGTCAGGAGAGGCAAAAACATGCAGTTCTGTTGAATAATTGATCACTGGTGCATTGGATGGCTGACAGTCAGCCTATCATTAGACTCACCCAGTGCCAAGGGATCCTTGTGGAACACTGACGAAACACTTACCCTGATTATAGAGAGTTTTATGAGGCTAGCAAATTGTCAAGTTTACAGAATTGATCAAATGGGTCCTTTTTTTTTTTAAATCAGGCATTACAGAATGTAAGGTTTTGGAACAGTGCATATGGAACTGTGCCGTAGACTTGTTAGAACTTGTTACACTGATATATTTGTGTATTATTTAAGAGAAATTGTCATATCTTTAGAGCTTGGAAGTGTGGTTGACCTACTTGAAGAGTCTAGTTATATAAAATTTTAAGCATGACAAATTATTTAGGACTCCTGCAATGAATATGGGCAACTAGACATTATCTGGGGCCCTATAAAATCCATTTTATTTTTCCCTTAATTCCCTTTTTTTTTTCCAAATTCTGTTTTTTCCGTCTTATTTTTTCTGAATTCTAGACTCTGTTTTAATGGTTAAATTAAATCTTATTAATTAAAAAAACATGTCTAATTAATTGAAATCATGACATTTACAAAATTTAACAGCAACAGCAATTAATTAAAAGTTTAACAAAAATGTGTTTTATTTTAAAAAAGAATTCTGTTCTCATTAATTTCCTAGATTCCTATTTAATGGTTTTATTAAATAATAATAATATTAAATAATATTAAATTCCATGTATGGTTTAAGGCAAATTTTCATGTCTTTTGAGCTTGGAAGTGTGGTTGACCTACTTGCAGAGTCTAGTTATACCAAATTTTAAGCATGAAGAATTTTGGATTCCTGCAGTGAATAGGCAACTAGACATTACCAGTTATCAAACATTATCTCCATGGCCTCAGTTTTGAATATTAATATTAAATAATAATTACATATATTAATATTAGACATGCATTTAACATTTAAATTTATAAAAAGAAAAATATTCTTATCAGTAAATATTATCAGTTCCCAACATTGCAGTTGATTCTCAATTTAAGTTTTTAATATTTTAACTAATGTGAAACTTAATTTTTAATTTTTTAATTATTAATTATTATTATTTATTTTTTTGGAACACCCATTCAGAACTGTTAAATAAGCTTTGAACTTCTTTTACAGATGTATTATTTGTATATTTGTATTTTTTTTTTTATGTCTTGGAAGTGTGGCTGACCTAGTCTAGTTTTTATAAAAATTGTAAGCATGAAAAAAATATTTAGGACTCCTGCAATGCATATAGGCAACTGGACGTTATCAATCTCAATGGCCTCTGTTTTGAATATTAATATTAAATAATAGTTAAATGTAAATGCATTTAACATTTAGAATTATTTAAAAAATAGTCATTTATTTATTTATTCATTCAGCCAAGCCAGTCTGTTTAAAATTTACATCATATATTGGCCAAACATCTTTTTACTATACAAATTTTCAGGTTAGTGTTCACCCAGATGGAACCTTTGCATTCAGCAAAATGCAAAGTCTAAATACTGTTTGTGTGTGTGTTCTTGATCTGCCATGTTCACATTATTGGATTGTGCTTAACCAATCTGAAAGCATTTTAATTGTTTTAAGATACATAAAGTGACTAAGGCTCTGCGTTGGCCTATGCTGGCCTAGATATGTCTTAGACAAATGAAATCCTAAACTCAGCCAAGAAGCCCCACGTAAGATTGCATTCTTACTTTGTGAGTATGGGAGAAGCAATATCCCTGAGTTGATAAATATCTAGTTCAGTCATGACACTCTAGATCAAGGGTCACCAAACTTGATCCTGGAGGGCCAGTGTCCTGCAGAGTTTAGCTCCAACTTGCCTCAACACAGCTGCCTGGAAGTTTCAAGTATACCTATTAAGACCTTGATTAGCTGGTTCAGGTGTGTTTGATTAGGGTTGGAGCTAAACTCTGTAGGGACACCGACCCTCCAGGACCGAGTGTGGTGACCCCTGCTCTAGATGATGCAGGCAAATAGGTCCTTAATGCCATTTAACAGCTATCACAGCATCACTTTATGCCTCAAGCTGATTGGTCTTGGTTTCATCGTCAGCCAGTGAGCTTTCTTGCTTAATATTTCATTTGTTTGGTTCTGTGTTTGCTGTAATAAAGTCTTGCATAAACCCTCTACCTCCCCCAGTTCCACCTGTATAGATCTACTATATATTTTGCTATTTGTACAGACACAGTACATGCTCACAGCAGCTTGTCTGTGAATACATTAGCAGTAGCAAGTCTCTTTAATGCATCCTTGCTAAATAAAAGTACTATCTTTTTTAGTTGTGTTCCTAAACATTAGGTTTTAATTTAATGTGTTTTTGTTGGATCGATTGTATTCCAATAATTGATAGTTGGAAAGTTGGCAATAATAATTGTTCCCATCTGTCTCTAGGACATTGGCATTTAGAGTGAATTTTTGATCCATTTAACCTTCAATGTAGTATGGTGTTGCTGCTTTTTTGACCTGTTATTGTCTCTAGATAGTTGCTGCAGTGGATAATTTCCAAGATTCAACATATGCTGCTTTGTGTATTAGCATAGTTTTATAAGGTCAGCAGCCATCTCTTTCATTTTTGGCTCTTCTCTCAAACCCTTCTTCTCTGTCAGGCTCTGCAGATGCATCATTAGCATTTTGTGTTTGAGCAAATTTGCTGCAGTGTTCCAAAAAGTGGCCCATTTTACTTAATAACAGCTCTGTGTCATGTCTCCTGGACATACAATTGGCTGTCAAATGTTGGGCTGGCAGATTTTCTATGCGGAGATGATGCATTCCACAGCTGGTTTCTCTCTTTGTCTTTTTCCCACTATGAATAAACTGACATGTTCCAAGGCAACAGCGAGGCAAAGATCAACTTATTAGCTGCCCAGCAGCACTGTTAAAGTGTCAGGCAAAGCCTGCAGTCTTCGCATTCACCATTGTCCTTGTTATTGACTTGAGATCCATCTCCTTTGATCGCTGATGCCTGATTACTTGACTCTCATTTCTCAAAGGCCTTGTGTAGTTGTATGGTTGATGAGGAAAAGCCACTTTTGGTGTTACGCTCTAATCAAGCACACACTGATGTGTTAATAGATGAGTCGGAGAGCTGCTAAGTGGGATGATGGTTTTCGAAAGGACTCAGGAAGAGGCATGAGCAATTCTTTCTGGGATCAATTTTCCAGACGTGCAGGTCAGGCATCATGGCTGTATTTGCAGCTAGGCTTAATGAGGAACTGAGCAATGCCAAAAAAAAAAAAAGTTCTTTCTACATTCGAAATAACCCCAGCACTGCGGTATACGAGGACTGGGAATTGTGGCTGTCATAATTTACATTTAAATGTTAGTGTGGGCTAATCTAGTCTTTTTTTTATACTAGCGCTGTCACAGAAACAGGTGTTATTCCTCATGATTTTAGTGTTGTTGTAGTAGTGGTGTTTTTTTTCAAAAAAGAATTGCTTGTTGGGTTGGAAAGATTTTTTTTTGTGTTTTTCAAAGGTCTGTTATGCTCGCCTGTGTTTTTTTTGAAGTACAGTAACAATAATACCATTGTTAAAAAAAATTGAATTTGAATATGTTTTAACATGTAATTTATTCCTGTGAATTTTCAGCATCTATTACTCCGGTTTTTAGTCTTACACAATCCTTCAGAAATCATTCTAACATACTGATTTGGTGCATTTCTTTTTATTATAGAAAGTTCTACAGTAAAAGTAAATATAGCTGCAAGCAGCGATTATATGAAAAAATACAATATTTAGCAAGCATGTAACCACCCCAATCAACAATTTAAAAAAAGCATTTTTGGCAAATTCAGGTTTACCACAGAAATATTATGTTTTTTTTTTTTTTACGATTATATATATTTATTATTATATATAGTGCCAGCTGTGGTCTGATCCCCTTAAAACTTTGCATGCTTGTTTAGAATCACCTCTCGCATGGGTTTAGTAGGTTTCGTGAAGTTTTGAGTTTTCCTTTAGGCTTTATAGGATTTTAGGTCAATTTGGAAAGGCCCCTTTTCTAAATGACCCCGTTATAGCTTCCCAAAGGGTAAATTTCAATTTTTTTTTGATAATTATTGGCCTAGAGAGCCCAGAGAATTGTACTGCAATGTTTTTTTTTTCCCAGATTAAGCGAAAAACCTAGGACTAGTTTGCAAAAGTAGGTTTTTTACATCTTCACAATCATTTAACGAATGATTTGATTGACAGCAGTGGTTCTAGAGGCAAAGTTGTCTGGAATGAGGAGTTCTATCGTATGATATGAATGTCTGGTGTTTGTGTGAAAAACCGTGCAACATACAATCGTTTACGCCCTTGAAAAATGTGATATAGCCCCCAAGTGACAGATTTCTTTCAATTTCTCTCAGACCCTTGGGGCCGTGAGTCGAACAGGCCCACCGAGTTCTATTCCGATCGGCCTCCGTTAACCTTGTCCAACAGGTGCTCAAATTTTGTTGGCCAATGGAGGCCATTTTTTTTGAGATACGCAAATTTCCTTGTAAATGCTTGTGGCTCTTTGGACCAAGACCGTGCACAACTATTTTCACGTTGATAGGACAAATGGTTGTGCGGTTATGGCCATTTAATGTTTTTTCCCTCTTATAGCGCCACCAAGTGGCCAAGCTCCGTGATTTTTTTTTTCTCCCTGTGACCTCAAATTGAGCTCTTACATAAGTGTTCAGAGTTTGGCGGAGATATCTCATTCCGTTCAGGAGTTTATAGGCATTTACTAAAAGTGGCCCTGCCCCTTTCAAACGTTTTGGCGCCCCTTTAAGATGGTCATTTTTTTGTTGATTTAATTATTGATATTCACTCTCCAGAGAAGCTTTCTGCACTGGTTTGGTTCCGACTGGGTAAAAAACCTGGGACTAGATCGTAAAAAAATCTGAGGCATGCATTTTGTCGGCAGCATTTAATGCATCCTTTCAGGTATTAGGATATTTTTGATGAAATCCGAGAGCTTTCTGACCCTGCAAAGACGGCAACAAATTTCCTCATGAAAATCTGGTGAATTCCTTTTGAAATCTGTGGATTCTGCCCACATAGATTTGCTAGAAATAATGCCCACACCTTATTTCTTACCCTTATAATAATACCATTGCAAGTAAAACAATGTTCCACGTTAACTGACCAAAAAAAAAAAACGTCAAAATTTAAATAACTTTGCCTTTTTCACCCAACAAATTGTCATTCACTTCAGTGGCTACTATTGTTCATGAATAGCAATCTTTTTATTACCTGCTGTCCTCACGGCTACAAGCCATCAATTCACAGCTCATCTAATCTCTAGAAAATGACATTCGAAACACTGGCTTCTCTCTGGCTAAGACAATGAAATTCTACTATACATGGGGGAATAAGCATAAAATCCCTGTTAATATCCTATTTCCTAACACCACCATTGCTGTCAGTGTTTTGGAGTTAACAACTTTTCACTATGTAGGATATAAAATCTTCTGCAGTGAGAAAACACACACACACACACACACACACACACACACACACACACGTTGGGTTTCCATGTTTTATGGGGACATTCCATAGGCGTAATGGTTTTTATACTGTACAAACCGTACTTTCTATCGCCCTACACCTACCCTACACCTAAACCTAGCCCTCACAGGAGATTGTGCACACTTTTACTTCATCAAAAAAACTCATTGTGCATGATTTATAAGCCTGTTTCCTCATGGGGACCTGAGAAATGTCCCCACAAGGTCAAAATCTACTGGTATTCCTATCCTTGTGGGGACATTTGGTCCCCACAACGTGATGAATACCAGGTACACACACACACACACACACACAGACACACAGACAAAACAGGAGCCTAAGATATTATCTGTAGGAAAAAAAAACCTTCAGTTTTAATGTGCTTTGGCCAGGTTCACCTCGGTTGTGCAGGGCCAATTGGTTAAATTCTGCTATAAAACTACAAAGTCCTAATCAGAGTTTAAAAAGGTTACGTTTTTGACATTGCTCCACTGCTTTGCAGCTAATGTGGAACTGAGCGGAGCAAAGAAATATGGGAGCCAGCAAGTGTTCTGCCAAAGCCTTGGCCGAGTCTGAACCTCCCTGTCACATGGGAGCATGAAGCACTACACAAGGGCAAATCAAGCAAAGTTGCGGGAACCAAAAGCCATAAATGAAGCTTGTAACACTGTGTCTTAAACATAGGGTTTTTTAGCAGTACGATCAGTGCCAGCATTTTCACCTTGCCTTCTTCCATGGCATACCCAACCATTGCACAGCTCTGTTTGATATATTACACAATAGGGCTGACAATTAATTATACTGTTGTTAAAACAGGCATGCAATGAGTGTCGCTTGGGTATAGAATTAATTCTTCCTGCTCTTTGGATAAAGGATCCTCAGTTCAAGTAGCAAACTTAGTCCAAGGCCTAATAGTCAAATAAGAAATAAAAGCCTTTTAACTTAAAATGAATTTTAATTACACAAAACAGTGTGTTGGGGCTTAGACTTCATCAACCTTCATTAAGGCCTTTCAAGGCATTGGTTTGTGGAAAGTTTATTTATCTAATAACCATGATACAATAAAGGTCTTTTAATATAGATTTCAATCTGAAGGCTTTGGGCTATGAGTTTATTATTCAACTGAATGCAGTCAGTTTTATACATTTCTGTAGTTAATGTATTTAGTTTCTTTTTACAGAGAGAAAAATTGTTGGGTTTCCCTGGTAACTTGTCTTTTTGAATTTAAGTCTGCAAATGTATGATACAAAAACAACGCATTAAAAACCTTAAGGGCATTCATTTTTTTTTTTTTTTTTAAAGAAAAAACAGAAAGGTTGCATTAAATGTGGCAGCAATTACTTTTACACTGGTACAAAAAAAGCTGTTCTTTTGAACTTTCTATATGTGAACCTGAACCACAAAACCAGTTATAAATGAATAAATATGCTTTCCATTTATGTATGATATCTTCATGGAACATGATCTTCAGAATTCATTCTAACATACTGATTTCTGAAGGATTTTGTAAGACTAAAAACTCTTTTTTCATTAAAAATATCTTAATTTGTGTTCTGAAGATGAATGAATGACATTTTTGTGTTTAGTAGTCTAATAAAAGCTGTTTATTTTACACCACATGGTTGAGATCACATGACCAGTCAATACTGCTAAGTTCATCCGGCTAACCATTTTTTTTTCTTCTGGAGTAGATTAATCAAATTTCAAAGGAACATACAGAAGTCCCACTAGCTTTCGTTTTTGCATTGCCAAAACTCGAAACAGGCATGTAATCATTTTACATTTACATGACATGTTTCATTTTACACATCATTTGCAATGCAGGTAGGCATCCCTGTTCTTGCAGCTGTTCAGCATTAGAGCGCTTTGTCCCTTGTGCATTTCTGAACAGACGTTTGAAGGATTTCACTTTAAGCATGACAACGAGGGTTGGTGCAGACCCTCTCAGTCATATCTCTCTGAAAATCCATCAGCATCATCCCACTCAGTGCTATGCCAAGAGGACGAAAGCCAAGTCTTTGTTTGCCGTTTTATCCTGCTGTTGTGTATTCTCTGTCTCGCTTGTTTTCCATGAAGCCCAGGGATGATGATGATAAACACTGCCTTCACTTGGGAGAACGATGCACCATAAATCTGTTTCTATCCTTATTTCTATGCCGTGGTTCAGGATTGGACTGTGGTTTTCTGAAATCTAGAGAAAAGCACAAACCAGCTAAAACTGCTTCTCAATATTACACTTTCTCCTGCTATTTATGATCACCCATAAAGACTTGTGCCTTTTATGTCCTTATTTTATGTCCCCTTCATCTGTGCATTTTAAATGCGACCGAAAGGCTCTCGATAAATTTGTCGTGGTGTAATTTAACCAACATAATACGCAAGGATATAAAATGCACAAGGGTGAAATGAATGGTGTGCTGCCTTTTCTAAACAGGTGTGGGTCTTTGTTTCAACATGAACATTATTTAATTTTATTTATTTTTATTTATTTATTTTGCAAGTAACATACTATACAGTATTGTTCAGAAGTTTGGGTTTTGTGGGATATTATTACTATTTTGATTTATTTATTTTTCAAAGAAGTTTTTTATGCTTACCAAGGCTGCATTTATTTGATCAAAAATTTTGTAAAAACTAAAAACTAACTAAACTAAAAGTAGTTTATATATTTTATATGAGATGTAATATATTTCTATGATGCCTTCAGAAATCATTCTGCTGCTATAATAATTTCCTTGATGAATAGAAAGTAAAAAAAGAAAAGAAAAGAAAAGAAATAGAAATCTTTTGTAACATTATATTGAATAACCAAGTTTGGTCAATTTAATGCATTAATTAATTTTTTTTTTTTTTTTTTGGAAAATAATCTTACTGACCCCAAACATTTGAATAATAATCTGTATTTAACAAATTTTCCATTGTAGTATAGTTGATATTTTTCTTTTGTTAGTCATTAAAGCTCATTCCTACAGTAAGATTTTTAATGTTTTTTTAAAGAATTGTCTTCTGATCACCTACATTTATTTGATCCAAAATGCAGCAAAAGCAGTAATATTGTGAAATTGTGAATTGTTAATGTTTTTTTTTTCATTATGCATTCCAGTTAATCTCAATCAAACTGCAGTTGGATTATTTTGATATAAGTGAAAATAAATAAAATAAAGCTAAATAACACAACAAAAACATTATAACACAATAAAAAAAACAGGATTTTGAACTTTTTAAAAAAAAGTTATCTGCTTTTGCAAATAAACTCTTCATTTGTACAGTACTATTTAAAATTGTTGAAATTATAGAAATTAATACTTTTATTTAGGAGGGATGCTCTAAATTGATCAAAAGTGATGATAAAGACATTTATAATGTTACAAAAGATTTCAGATCAATTCTGTTCTTCCAAACTGTCTATTCATCAAAAAAAGAGACTTCTTTAAAAAAACATTAAAAATCTTACTGTTCGAAAACTTTTGACTGGTAGCGTATATTGAAATGTATATTAAAAATTAGCACTTTGATTTAATTTTCCTGTTTCTGCAGTCCAGAGTTGAATTCATGCCTCAGGTGATCGGCTCGAAAGGCAGGAAAACACTTAAATATAGAGCTTAACAAACACACCACGTTTTTATTAGCATCAGCAAATAACTTTAAACCACTTGAGTGGAGTGGTGGTGTGGAATGTGCATTTCTATTAGCATTAGATGTGCGGCAGATTGGCTTGGGTTTAAACTCCCAACACATGCCTGGATGGCAAAATTTGCTGGAAGAAATGTAGGATTCAGGACAATTCAGTGGACACTCCAGGCTCTGTTAAGAACTGTTCCTTTTATCGGATCCCCATTAGATTGTTGCAATGAGCCAGGGGCTGATAGTTAATCTTGGCCATTCTCGAAAATGCCGCAGACGTTTCTGGAGAGAGTGAAAGGTGTTTTCAGAGAGAGAGAGAGAGAGAGAGATCATAAGCCTGAGCTGCAGTTAGAATTTAAGGTTTATCTTGGTTGAAATTCTAAAGTGTTCTTGGCCTCTACAACTTTTACTGCTTCAACATTCCTTGCATTGAATGCTCTTATTGTGTTAGCATTTTAAGACTCGGGAGTCATGGTGTAGTGGGTGAAGTGCAATTTCATGTTTGTGTATGTGTAAGAGACCCAGTATGCCAACTGTCAGTTGGGGTTTGGAGAATAGAGCCCCTGTTTGGCTTTACAGCAAGGGGCTAGTGCTATACAGTATAACCGTGGTTGATGTGATATGCCTTCACATGTGTTCAGAGAGTGTCATACATAAATTTGAAAATATGTCAGTATACATGTGTGACTGATATGTTTTTTTTCATTCATTCCATGAATCAAATCAAGGCAGTTTTCAATATACAGCCCAATTCACCAGCACTATAAATTTAGACGTTGGTCGATATAACAGTGTTAGCTGTGGTGAAATGGATTTGATTCAGAGAAATGGATTTCAAATATTGTGGCAATATTGTGGAGAAGTGATCTTCATCCAGCCAGGAAGAACAAATAACATCACTGAAGGTCAAGAGGTGAGTTCTGCCTTTCACCATTTTCATAAAACTCCAAGTTCATGGTGAAATTCACAACAAAATAGCTTTTTTCACTTCACATTCTTGTGGTTTTGTCTGTTGTGTAGATGTTTGTGTGCTAGAATGAAACCGCATTTAAAAATATAGTAAAAACGATAATATCATGAAATATTACTGCATTTTAAAATGTCACATGATCCTTTAGAAAATATTCTAATATGCTGATTTGGCACTCAAGAAACAATACTGTTACTTTTTGGAAACAGCGCTGCTATATTTTTTATATTGAAAACAGTGTTGTATATGTTTTTTAGGTCTGTTTGATGAATAGAAGGTTCAAAGGAACAGCATGTTTTTGAAATGGAAACAATGTGACAAAGTCTTTACTGTCACCTTTGATCAATTTATTGCATCCTTGCTGAGTAAAAATGATTTTATGTACTTTAAACTCCAGTTGGAAAGTTCCCTGTGAATATATAGAGCATGCATTATTCAGACACTCTAATAGGAATTCTCAATTTAATTCATTTTTCTCAATATAAAATGACTCGCATGAAGATGTCAAATATGGTGAGAATGAGAGTATCCAGGGAAGATATTAACCAGGCCAGGATCAAGATAATACAGGACAGAGCATATTTCAGTTAAGTTGACTCAAATTGTTTTCTGTGCAATTTATTTTTGCGTATTTTTGCATTATCATATATGCATAAAGCCACAGAACCAATAGAATCATGGCCTACCTACTCTGCTTTCTGTTGATTGATTGGTTAAATCATATCATGCTACAATAGATGGATGTACACTGCTGTAATGTTTTTTTTTTTTTTGAAGAAGATTCTTTTGCACATTAAGCCTGCATTTAATTAATCAAAAATACAGAAAAAAAACCCAATAATATTGTGAAATATTATTGGAATTTAAAATAATGGTTTTCTGTTTTAATATACTTTATGATTTATTTCTGTGATGCAAAGCTGAATTTTCATCATTATTACTCCAGTCTTCAGTGTCACATGATCCTTCAGAAATCACTTTAATATGATGATTTTTAATCAGTGTTGGAAACAGTTGTGCTGCTTTATTATTTTTTTGGAACCTGTGATTCTTGTCAGGATTATTTGATGAATAAAATGTTTAAAAGAACAGCATTTATTTAAAATATGAATCTTTTCTAACAATATACTGTTATATATATATACTGAATATACTGTTCAAAACTTTGGGGTCAGTAATTTTTTATTTTTTTTTTAAATTGATACAAAGTGATAGTAAATACTTATATTTAATATATAGCAATATAGCAAAAACATTTTATTCATCAAATATTCCTGAAAGAATCACTGGTTCCAAACAAATATGAAGCATCACAACTGTTTCCAACATTGATAATAAATCAGCATGTTAAAATGATTTCTGAAGAATCATGTGACACTGAAGACTGGATGCTGAAAATTCAGATTTACATCAAGTATATTAAAGGGTTAGTTCACCTAAAAATAAAAATTAGCCCATTATTTACTCATCCTCAAGGCATCCTAGGTGAATATGACTTCCTTCTTTCAGACAAATGCAATCAAGAGTTATTTTAAAAATAGCTCTGGCTCCTTCAAGCTTCATAATGCAATGGGCAGGCATTTCTCTTCATCAGTCCAAAACAAGTCCAATAAAGCGCATCCATCGATAATAAAAAGTGCCTTGCACGGCTCCGGGGGGTGAATAAAGGCCTCCCGTAGCAAATCGATGTGTTTTTGTAAGAAAAATGTCCATATTTAAAATCTAGCTTGCGCTAACAGTTGTACACGAAAGCAGCTCCAGGCAGATGACGTAGGTCGATGGTGTTGCACATGCACCTGAGTCTCGTAAAAACCAATGTTCATTCACAAGAGCAAAGGAAGCTTAGTTTCCTGACATCAACAAAGAAAAACTAGTCTCCTCTCGGCTTATATCGAAATCCTCTGACATTTTTACAATTTTACAAAAATGTCCGCATTCATTACTAAAAAGGCGCAGAGTCGTGTGAGGCATTTATTATGGGTGGGTGCACTTTATTTGACTTATTTTGGACTGATGAAGAGAAATACCTGCCCATTGCATTATAAAGCTTGAAGGAGCCAGAACAATTTTTGATCAAATAAATGCAGACTTGCTGAGCATAGATACTTTAGTAAGATACTTTAAAAAACATTAAAAGTCTTACTGATCCCAAACTTTTGAACCCCACTGTTTTATCTTTTTCCTTTTATTTTGTGGATTGATGCAAACCCTTTTTTTAGTGACAGCAGGAGCTGTCAGTCCTATTCCAGTCTATTTCTGAGAACTAAAAAAGAACATTACAGGAATTGAGGGAAGCTTGGTAGCCTGTCCTTGCAGACACATCAAACGTACTTTAAACAAGCTCATAGTTTGCCAGGCTGCCCTCAAGTTAAATAGTTACTCTCCATCCTTAACCTTCTGTCCTCTTTCATCTTCCCTGGAAATTTGCAGCGTCTCTGAAGGAGACAGCACTCCAAGGAAATTAATGATGCATCAGTAAATATGACCCACAGAGCCATGTTGACACAGGTGGTGCTCTTTTACCTTGGCCCCATCTTCAATTTGCTCTTCTTTTACTAGTAGCAAGTTTGTTTAAAGTCCTCCCATCTGTCCCGAGTTACACAACCTTCAAAATGTTTAGACTGGAGTCTGAAAAAAAAAAACGGACTTATTTGAAGGTGGGTGCTTTCTTCTCCAACCTTACGAAAACATAGAAAGTATTTGATTTGCGCAAACAACACCCAGGCTAATTCAGGGCAACCCATATTAGACTTTTACACAAAATTGTTTGCTAAGGCAGCTTAGGTTAAGCAAACCCCATTTCTCACTAACAACAGAGAATTTAATAGCTGAAGAATCATTCTCTGTTGGTGGTATCTTCTCAACGTCAAATACTGGAGAACACATCCCTGATCTCAGACTGACACTGTCTTTGAAAGTTAGTTGGGGTCTGCTATGGCGATGGTTGCCTGAAGGCAACCTAGTTCTTACTTGTCATGGCTGTCTCATATGCTCTGCAGATTAGATTGAAGAGCCTTGCCTGAGAATCTACACATGCCAGAAGCATTTTACTTGGGAAAAATCAAAGAATCACTATGATCACAGACTTCAATCAAATTTATACATGTCCCGTCATGGCAGAGGGGTGTTTAAAGGTCAGGCATTAGTGACGGTGCCCTCCGTCTCCCTTCATATGTCATGGGAACTGTCTCTCGTCTATACAACTTGTCTATATGTATTTATTTTTAGCCAGCTTTTACTCCAGGCTAATTTGTTCTATTCTCAGGAGTACTGTCTCATCAGGTGAATGTCAAAATGTTTTTGTGTGGGTTATTGCATTTAATGAATGTCAGCAGATGGGCTGCACTTTTGTCTGACGCAGCTAGCGGTGTAGAAATTACACACTTCACCTTTAATGATAATGTGTCTGAGTCAATTGATTTGTTATTTTAATTGTTTGATCTTTGATCTTGTTTCTTCTGTTCATTAAATGTCTGTTCTTCATCACTTTATGGCATTAAGCTTGAGAACTTTATGAAAACCCATAAGCTCCTCCTGATGCAAATTGCATTAGACTCTTAGATATTCAGGATCTTGCATTTTTACTGCCATTATTGTGAACTATTCAACCTTGCTTATACAATACAGTTAAGGTTAAAAGCTTACATCTGCAAAATACTAATTATTTTACCAAAATAAGAGGGATACAAAATACAAAATGCATGTTATTGTTCATTTAGTACTGACCTGAATAAGATATTTCATATAAAATATGTTTACATGTAATTCACAAGAGAAAATAATAGTTGATTTTTTTTTAAATGGCCCAGTTCAAAAGTTTACATTCCCTTGTTTCTTAGTACTGTGCTGTTACCTGAATGGTTCAATGAAAACTTTTTGAATTTGAAGATCAGGGTAAATGTAGCTTATTTTGTGTTCTGGGAAACATGTAACTGTCTTCTGTAGCCTCTGAAGGGCAGTACTAAAAAAAAAAAAAAAAAAAGATATTTAGGCAAAATAATGAAAAATAGACACATCTCCATTCTGTTAAAAAGTTTTCACCCCCTGGCTCTTAATGGATTGTTTTTCTTCTGTAGCATCAATGAGCGTCTGAACCTTCTGCAATAGTTGTGTATGAGTCCCTCAGTTGTCCTTAGTGTGAAAAGATGGATCTCAGAATCATACAGTCATTGTTGGAAAGGGTTCAAACACACAAAAATGCTGGAGAACGAAAGAATTTGTGGGAACTAAAGGAACTGTTCAGGACAAACAAGGGACTCATGTACAACCATCACTATCATAACAAAACAGTTGTGTATCATTCAGGTAACAACACAGTATTGAGAATCAGGAGTATATAAACTTTTGAACAGGGTCATTTTTATGAATTCAACTATTATTTTTTCATTTGGACTACATGGAAACATCTTTTACGTGAAATGTTGTATTCGGGTCAGTACTAAATAAACAATAACATGCATTTTGTATGATCCCTCTTATTTTGGTAAAATAATTAACATTTTGCAGATGCTGAAAGGGGGTGTAAAGTTCTGACCTCAACTCTATTGTTCAAATGTTTGAGGTAAGATTTGTTGTCTACAGTATGAGTCCATTTTCCCCTCCCTAGTGCTCTGCGTGAATCTTGAAATCCATTGCTTGGATAAATGTTCCACTCCTCTCCTAGTTCTCAGCTCTTGGACAAAGAGAGTAAAATCTGGATTTGATGACTATATCATCTCTTTGTGGCTTTTTATGGTCCTTATCCAAATTAGGGCGCTGACAGAGGGACACTACTATTAAATCACCAATTTATTTGCTCACTGGAAACTACTAATAGTCCTCTGAAGTCTGCCCGCTGTTGCACTGCCAAGGCAACATTAGTCTAAGCTCAAATTGTCTGTGCAGACCCTGTAGATCCATTTAAACCATCAAGCTCAGAAAGGAACAAAAGTTCACAGCAGTCATCTTCCTGATTATTGTTCCCTGTTGACAAGGACCAGGGTTGAAAGACTTTTTATTTTCTCTTTTCTGTCTTAGTTTTATGACAAAAACATTTTATGGGTGTATTTGACCACAGCTGCCTTAGGTTTTTGGCTTGTGATGAAAGTGAAAAATCGAAAGTACGTCAAATGTTGATGGAAAGAAAGATAGAATTTATAGTATTTGTGAGTCATTCATTTAGTGCCCATGCAACTGACATTTGTTCATTGTAGTATCTGCCTCTAATACGCTGTTTTTCAGAATGATTTACGCAATGCGGAAAACAAGGACGGAATCGCGGAATCCAGTCATAAAAATAGAATTTACACTATAACACGCAAAGTCAGGTAATTTGCCAAATTTTGGATGAGTAGGTCAGTACACTTGTGATATGGACTAGTGTGAATATTAAGCCACAAAATACTATATATGATTCCTGCATGTTCTGCGTGTCCCTGTGTAAATGAATGGCGCAGACACGTGGTTTTGTTTACTACGCACACTGAAGCATGTGATGCTTAGAGTGTTTTCAGCCTTTGCCAACTCAATATATGAGTACATGAACGCAAACATAATCTCTAGAACTGCTCTGAAAGTCACTTGATAAGCATTTTACCAATTCTTTTGAAAAAAACAAACAAAAAAAAAACATTCATTTCATATACAAACAGAAACTTAAAGGTCTTCAAAGCCACCCTTCAAAATAAACCTTCTGGTTTAACTTTAACAAAATGTGACAAATATAGTACTTAACGTAATGATTGTAGTACTACTACTACTAATAAAATGATTATTACAACATTATTTTTTTAAGGAATATTTACACACATTTTAGACCAAATTTTAGAATAATTCAAAAAGTATTTCATATGGCCTTATAAAATGTTATTTTTGTTAAACTTTTAATAAATTGCTGATGAATAATGTAAGTTTTGTGAATGATTTCTTCAATTAGACAAGCTTTTTGTTTTATATTTTGCAATTTAACTATTAAAGCAGAGTCTAGAAAAAGTAAAACTGAAAAAACAGAATTTGGAAAAAAATATAACTTAATTTGGGAAAAAACACAACAGATTTCATAGGGCCCTACACTACCAGTCAATAGTTTTTGGACAGTAAGATTTTTAATTAAATAGTTTTTTTTTTTTTTTTTTTAAGAAGTGTCTTCTCATTTATTTGATCCAAAGTACAGCAAAAGTAGTAACTTTTTGAAATATTTTTACTATTTTCTATTTGAATATATATTTAATTATATTGATTTCAAAGCTGAATTTTAGCATTACTCCAGTCACACGATCCTTCAGAAATCATTCTATATTCTGATTTTCTGATTTTCTGGTAAATAAAACATTTATTATTATTCATATGTTGAAAACAGCTGAGTAGAATTGTTTCAGGTTTCTCAGGTGCACAATACAATACAAAGTTCAGAAGAACAGTATTTATTGATCACTTTTGATCAATTTAAAACATCCTTGCTAAATAAAAGTAATTTCTACTTAGTATCTAAACAGTATTAAATCCTCCCCATCCCCCCAAAAAGATTCCAAGCTTTTGTATGGTATGGTGTATAATGTTACAAAAGCTTTTTATTTTAGATAGATCTTTCTATTTATCAAAGAAATCTGAAAAAAAAGTAGCTAACTAGTTTAAATATTGATGATAATAAAAAAAAAATAATAATAAATGTTGTTTAAAGAGTAAATCATAATATTAGAATGATTTCTGAAGGATCATGTGACTAGAGTAATGACGCTAAAAATTCAGCTTTGAAATCACAGGAATAAAAATATATATTTAAATAGACAACGGTTATCTTAAATAGTGAATATTTAAAAAATGTACTGTTTTGCTGTACTTTAGATTGATTAAATAAATGCAGTATTGGTGAGCAGAAGACACTTCTTTATAAAAAAACATTATTGCCAAAAAACTTTTGACTTGTGATGAACACAAAAGTTGCCCAAAAGTATGATCTATGATGATAAGCCTAGGAGCTTGTCTTGCTTAGTGTTTTGCACTTATGATTGTTGATGATTGTAAATGGTGGCTGCCATGGTAATGCAGGAATGTTCTCAGCGCTCTGAGACACACTTGCGGCTTGTGTGAATGGACAGTTTGAGCCAGTATGCACCACATCATTGTGGGTTACACAGAGTTCTGGCTCCACCTTGGCCTCTTACTGGCCTTTAAGGGAACGCTGCATCGGTCATACCCCTCGTTGAGGGGAAACTCCCTGCTCAAAACAGCGTGGCCTTCGCAAGATACGCCAACCCAAAGCATGGCCTGGCAAACTGGCTTGTTTGGATCAAACAATACTTGCTGTTGCCATAGAATTTCAAGGGCTGCATTTATTTAGACATCCAACTGCAACAATGTGCATATGGATATTTTGTGATAGGCTGCAGAAACATCAAGGATTGTCTAAAAAGTAGAACGTAATGGAAATAACATTGTTGTTCTCCATTAGACTAGTCTTAATGTTTGTTTCTTATTGTGATTTATAGTTGGGGGTATATAGGCCCACAACCACTATTTATCTTTATTTTCCCATCCCCGTCTTAGAGGACATACTGATCTATCTCTAAGTATGCCATAAAAGAGAAGGACTGCAGTAGCAAAAATGTAGCCACATGGGAGCGACTGCATACTCGCTTTTTGTTTTACCTGCTTTCTCCTTTTCAAGCAGAGCTCTTGGATCAGGAGCCGCTGATTACTGTCACAACACATTACCCAACCCATGTGTCTCCTTCCTCAGGCCTCTTTCTCCTCTTCGCTTTCTCTTTGATTTAACGGCCCTGGGACATTTTCCTCCTGCAATAATTTATTGTTTCTGCTATTCTTTTTACCACAGCCACCATTTCACTCTTGCTTTCCATTTTTTGTTCTCCATAACATACTCATTAATGCTTTAAGGTTACGTTCATTTTGTTTGCTCGTCGATTTAGTGTAGACATTGAGCCATTTTTATTTGAAGGCTTGTCGAGTACACGCATTTTCCGTAAAGAGGCTTCATGACATTGACAGAATGACGCTTTTGCTTTTTCGAATTGTAAACAGTTCTCTTTCTCAATAATTTTGTTTGTCTTAGACCTGTTTCACTACGCACATGGAAGCAGTGCTTTTAATAAGTGGCTTTTTTCATTTTTGAAAATAAATTGTTTATTGGGAGTTGGCCTTTGAGAATTATTACAAACTTGACTGTTGTGTAAAATGAAATTTACCTAAGGAAGGACCACATTTCCATTTCAGAATGTTATTTTTTTTTATTTAGTACTGACCTGAATAAGATATTTCATATAAAAGATGTTTACATATAGTCCACAAAATAAAAGTAGTTGTTCATGAGTCCCTTGTTTGTCCTGAACAGTTAAACTGCCCACTGGTTTTCAGAAAAAATCCTTAAGGTCCCACAAATTCTTTGGTTTTTCAGCGTTTTTGTGTATTTGAACCATTTCCAGCAATGACTGTATAATTCTGAGATCCATCTTTTCACACTGAGGACAACTGAGGGACTATTGCAGAAGGTTCAAACGCTCACTGATGCTTCAGAAAACGTTTTTAATTTAAAGATCAGGGTAATTTTGACTTATTGTGTCTTCTGGAAAACATGTAAGTATCTTCTGTAGCTTCTGAAAGGCAATACTAAATGAAAAAAATATGATATTTAGGCAAAATAAGAAAAAATGTATACATTTTCATTCTGTTCAAAAGTTTTCACCCCCCAGCTCTTAATGCATCGCTTTTCCTTCTGGAGCATCAGTTAGTGTTTGAACCTTCTGTAATAGTTGCATATGAGTCCCTCAGTTGTCCTTAGTTTAAAACGATGTATCTCAAAATCATACAGTCATTGTTGGAAAGGGTTCAAATACACAAAAATGCTGACAAAACCACCTGGAACCTGCAGGATTTTTCTGAAGAAGTGGGAAGTTAAGCTCTAATAAATTAAACTATTATTTTCTCTTGTGGACTATATGTAAACACCTTTTATGTGAAATATCTATTCAGGTCAGTACTAAATAAAAAATAACATGAATTTAGTATTATCCCTTTTATTTTAGTAAAATAATTAACATTTTGCAGCTTCTGCAAAGTGTATGTAAACTTTTGACGTCAACTTAAATTTTTATATAACTGAAGCCTAACGCCAAACTGTAGCTATAAACTGCTTAAATGCTCTGGTTTAAGTCAGAATTATGAATTTGTAAAATAAAAAGTGTTGTTTTAGTGAGTAAGTGGTGAGTAATTGGTCCATTATGTCAGGGGTTTTCAATCTAGGCACCATAGAAATGTGTGAATTAGTAAATTAACATTAATGATATACGTTTAGAATATTTTTTTGGACATTCACTGAATTTGATATTAATTTTACATTCTGCTTTCTATAATTTCAATAATTTTTTTCTGCATCGATACACAGTAAGAAAAATATGCTTTGTGAAAAAACGTCTAATTTACAACATCAGTGTTTGGGAATAACAATATTTTGTTATGCTTTATTGTTTGAAAACCCCTGCATTGTTTTGTTGCTTCATTAAAGCTGGTGTTGCAAAAGATTGATAGATAATTATAGTGTGTAGAGAAGTGTGAATTTAGCACATGTTTGGCGGAAAAAGCCTCTGTAGCAAACTCACAGCTACACGGTACCTTACTGCTTACACAAGCAGTGTGAATGTTGTGATCTGTTAATATCCATGCTGAAATAAAGACACAGTCTAGTGTTGAAATACCATAATTCAGCTTTCATATTGTGACATTGTGTTTTTTTTTAAGCAGTGGGGCTGTTTTGGGAGCAAATTACAGTTGCTTTTATTGGACAGGCACCTCCAGGTGTATAATACATGAAGCTCTTTCTTTCTTTGAGGTTTGTACTTTCTTCATATTTACCTCTTTCCCCCACTCCCTTCTCTTTTCTGTCTTTGCTGAAGCATTTGAAGTATAAGAAATCATCACTTTAGCTTAGGCGCATCCCAAAATAGATCTGCAGCACCACGGATAAAGATCAAACAGCATTCAGTACCAGAGCCTTTCCCCGTTTCTCTGTGGGATGGTGTGAAGGTCTCTCTTTCTTTCTCTCTTTGGTAGAAATGGGGCATGATGAGGCGGCGTTGAGTGGTAGAGATCTGGGATGGGGGAAGTGTGGGAGAGACAGCGCGTTAAGCCGCTGGCATGGGGAATGATTAGGGTTTTAGTTAAAATTGGAAGACGGCAGACTCACAGGAGGAATGACTTTCTCTTTATTATTGAAATAGGAGCAGATTCTGCTGAAGTATGTAAAAAAGTAGCTAAATCTAAATTTAAGCTTAATTAAGGTTTACACTGTGCTTACATTAAACACTCATAGGCGCAGAGAAATGCCACAAAGAAGGGAGGAAGGAAGTTTCACTAAGACAACTCAATTCTAAAACTGAAAGATATATTTGTTTTTTTTTTTGAATATTTAGTTATTGACAGCATCATAAATTCTATGAATTATTCTATTATACTACTATTAGATTCATTTTTGTTTTGAGTAGAAATAGTATGTTCACTGATGCTTCAAAAGGAATCACAATGCATTAAGAGCTGGGGGTGAAAACTTCTTATTTTGTCTTCTGGGAAACATGACTCTCTACTGTAGCTTCTGAAGGGCAGTACTATATGGAAAAAATATGATATTTAGGCAAAATAAGAAAAATGTACTCTTCTTCATTCTGTTCAAAAGTTTTCACCCCCTCCCCTGGTTCTTAATGCATGGTTTTTCTTTCTGGAGCATCAGTGAGTGTTTGAACCTTCTGTAATAGTTACAAATAAGTCCCTCAGTCCTCAGTGTAAAAAGATGGATCTCAAAATGTAGCAAAAGATCTATATGTAAACGTCTTTTATGTGAAATATCTTATCCAGGTCAGTACTATATAAAAATAACTTGCATTTTGTATGATCCATCTTATTTTGGTAAAATAATTAACATTTTGCAGTGTCTACAAACTTTTGCCTTCAACTGTATATATACAAAAAGACAGATAGGATTTTGCAGTTATGATAGCTAAAATCTGAAACTATTGTAGATTAATCACAGATGATTTTTAAAATCAATAATATGAACAAAATCTTTCTTTCCACTGAATGTAAATTAATGCTGAACCTGAAAATGAACAATAATGCCACGATAATGTTTTGCAATTGTTACAAATTAATTAAAATACATAAAAATATCTAAGCTTCATCACTACTCACTGATGCTGTTATTATGCTTCATTTTATTCTCATACTGTATGAAACACAGTCACAGATTCTTAATCTGTAAAACAAGACATAAAAGCCATTTTCTATTTTGGACCCCATTGACTTCCACTGAACCTGTCACAGTTACCAGTTGGCACTGGACAGGTGAACTATTACAGGTAAACCTACTGGCACAGTGAAAGAATTTGGGCAACAGTGGTGTAATTCTGAAATGTAACTATGAAGATTTCTGAACAAAGAAATAATCGTATTAAGTGGTCATCAGCATTGAAAAATAACCATTTCTATAACTCTTCCTATCAAAGTCATTTTGTTACAATTTCCTTATTTCGGATTTAAACGCACTACTTCTCCTCCTTCCTTTTTATTACGCTCTTCCCTGCACCGTAATTGGTGCTGCAAAGAAATGAATTCCATATAGTAAAATATATTTAAGTCAGTACACTATCCAGTCCATGCAATGACCTGTGGGAAATTGTGTTACACTCCTGCATGCAGGAGATAGCTGCCATAAGTGAGTCGTTCCTTAGGTGGTTCCTACTTAGTTGAGTGAGCCCATTTTCGCTGCACGACTCACACTGCGGTTTGTTATTTTAATTGCCAATTATAGTCTTCCTGCTGAAGAAAAGAACAGTGATAAAGAAACTCTGTATCATTCCCCCTTTGTCTGGTGGTTACCCTCTTTTTCACCCCCACATTCCCAGCCCTCCCAACCCTCCAACGCTTAACTAAACTGTTACATTTCCTGTCACTGTCATCCATTCATCCATCCATCTGAACTCGCTCTGAATGAGGACATGTGTGCCGCGGAAAGAAAAAAGACTCTCACATCTTCATAGATGACAGGTGATTGTTGTTCTCAAAGTGTCTGGAAACTCGCCTATTAAACGAAGGCAAGCCTCGGGCCCGTTAGGTAAGTTTTCTGCAGAATACGTTACGTTTCTGTCATGCCTTTGCTCTTTTTTGCTTCCATCACACTCCCAGCAGGATGTCATGCCTTTTTGTGCTTTGAAGCTCCCAGATCTTCCAAGATGTCTACTCTGTATGGATTTGTCATTGTTAATGGATAGGAAAGAGTTCTATTTATGGAAACAAAGAACCTGGTTTCTGTATGTGGAACAGGTTGGATTCTTCTGAAGATACATGGAACTGTTGCACACATATTAGATGGTAGTTTTCTCTTTCAACTTGATCAAAATGATCGATTTTTATTTTCATTTTTATTATCATCAAGTCTTTGATGTGTATATTCTAGGATTACTTTCGAATAAAGCTCTTCCCTGTGGATCATGCCTCACCTTTTGATGCGTTCACAATCCCTCATATACTCAATATACCTTTGGCACACACGCTTCATAATCTCAACCTTCATTTAATCTCGCAGGGGCTATTCAATCAATCCTCTTATTTCTGCTAACATTATTGATACTTCTCTTTCACCTTTGTGGATTCAGTGTAACACATCGGCATTCATATTATATCACATCCAAGGACACTATTGATTACAAGCACAGTTCATTTTGTTGTATTACAAGAACAGCTGTTCTCTTAGTGCTGTGATTAAACTACATCTGTCTACCGTCTTTCGTTCCATGGAATATGTGCCCTTGGAATTCTGAAGAAAGCTCTGTGGATTCTGAATGGCCATCATTCATTGCTATTTGACTTAGAGCAGACATAATTCTCAGAATTCTGAATTATTCTCTTATGTTAGATTGCGTTCATTTAAAATACGTATTTGAATCAAAATGTTCCTCATTCTGGTTCTTGTTAAGCAGAAATTTAATTTTTTTCTTTCTGTCTCTGACGCTTTTTGCAGATTGCATCCAGTTAGAATGAAATAAGTAATTGATTAAAATGTTCTTCTTTTTATAAATGAGAGAAGCCATGGAAGGCCATTTGTAAATAAAAAAATAAAAAAGGTAACTGTGTCAAAATTCAGAATTTTTTTCTCAGTATTGCGTGATACAAACCCACAATTCTGACCATTTTTTTTTTCAGAAATGTGAGAACTCTCCATTCTAAGAAGTAAAGTCACAATTCTGATAAAGTCAGAATTGTGAGATATATACTCGCTATTCTGACTTTTTTCTCAGAATTGTGAATTTTATATCTCACAATTATGACTTTGTAACACATAATTGCAAGTTAATAAGTCAGAATTGTCAGGAAAGTTGGACAAAGGTCTGAATTGCAAGATATAAACTCACATTTGCAAGAGAAAAAGTCAAAATTGTTCTGAAAAAATCTGAATTGCACGAAGAAAAGTCTGAATTGTGAGATTATATCATGCAATTCTGGGGGAAAAGTCAGAATTGTGAGATTATATCATGCAGTTCTGGGGGAAAAAGTCAGAATTGTGAGTTTATGTCATGCAATTCTGGGGGAAAAAGTCAAAATTGTGAGTTTATATTATGCAATTCTGACTTTATAAATTGCAATTGTGAGTGTATATAACTCGTAACTCGTAATTGCAATTCTGAAAAAAGTCTAAATTGTGAGACGAAAAGACTGAATTGTGAGTTTTTATCACAATTCTGACTGTTTCTCGCAACTGTGAGTTTATATCGCGCAATTCTGAGAAAAAGTCAGAATTGTTTATATCACGCAATTCTGACTTTATAACTCACAACTGTGAGTTTATATAACGCAATTCTGACTTATAAACTCATAATTGCAATTCTGAAAAAAGTCTGAATTGCAAGAAGAAAAGTCTGAATTGTGAGTTTTCATCTCACAATTCTGACTATTTCTCGCAATTGTTTATATCATGCAATTCTGAGAGAAAAGTCAGAATTGTGAGTTTATATCATACGGAGCCCCTTACGTCACCTGTAGAAGAAAAATAATTAATCCGTGGGGACGGTTTTGCAATTCGTTCCCTCAGTTTATAAACCGTACTCACGAATTCTTAAACTGTTCCCTCGGTTTAACAATTCATGCCCACGGATTAACAAACCGTGCCCACGAATTTCCAATCCGTGCGCTCAGATTTTGTAAACCGTACCCTCGGATTTTGAATCCGTACCCACAAATTCATAATCCGTGCGCACGCTTTCGCAATCCGTTCCCACAGTTTGGTAAACTGCTCTCACGGATTTGTGATTATGATAAGCTTTTCACCCAGAGTTAGATGCATGCTGCACTATTAATGTTATTATTAAATAAGGCCTATTATTACATTGCATTTAGTTTGAGAGCAAAGGAATGGCAACATCACCTGTACATTATTTGTTTTGTATTGCTTTTTACCTTCTCCTCTCCAAAACTCGTTTTTTTTTAATTCAGGTAATTTTATATTTTGAAAAATATTATTATATAAAACAAAGCCGTTTGAACAGCGCTCTTCACTTATTCTTTTATTTTGGTACCATGACCGCACTTACAAAACAGCCTTCTTTTTATCGTTTATTTTACATTAATAACCAATAGGTTAAAACACATGATGTTTTGGCAGCTAATCTATTGGTGATTAATATAAAATAAAGCTAAAAACTCTGTTTTGTCAGTGTTGCATAGTCTCATATAGCCTACTGAGAAATAAAGTTTAATAAATGCAAAACAATGCATCCAGCACTTAAACAGGTGTCCTGTTTGAATTTGGGGGCGGGGCCACAAATCCGTGAGAGCAGTTTACAAACTGTGGGAACGGATTGCGAAAGCGTGCGCACGGATTATGAATTTGTGGGTACGGATTCAAAATCCGAGGGTACGGTTTACAAAATCTGAGCGCACGGATTGGAAATTCGTGGGCACGGTTTGTTAATCCGTGGGCACGAATTGTTAAACCGAGGGAACAGTTTAAGAATTCGTGAGTACGGTTTATAAACTGAGGGAACGAATTGCAAAACCGTCCCCACGGATAAATTATTTTTCTTCTACAGGTGACGTAAGGGGCTCCGTAATATCACGCAATTCTGAGAAAAAGTCAGAATTGTGAGTTTATATCTAACAACTCAGACTTTAACTTGCGATTGTGAGTTTATATAACGCAATTCTGACTTAATAGCTCGTAATTGCAATTCTGAAAAAAGTCTGAATTGAGTTTTTATCTCACAATTCTGACTTTAACTTGCAATTGTGCGTTTATATCACAAAATTCTGACTTGATAACTTGTAATTGCAATTCTGAAAAAAGTCTGAATTGCAAGGTCTGAATTGTGAGTTATCTCACAATTCTGAATATTTCTCATAATTTTAAGTTCATATCATGCAATTCTGACCTTATACCTTGTAACTGCGAGTTTATGGTTTTTAAAAAAAAAAAAAAATTACTGGTGCATTTAACCTATTAAAAAAGGCACTAAATAAGTTTACAGTGTTGCAAAAGCATTATATTTCAAATAATTACTGTTCAACAACCTTTTAGAATGATTTCTGAAATTTTATATGATGCCAAAAAACATAATGGCTGCTAAAATCACAGAAATTTACATTTTAAGATGTATTAAAAATGTAAAAGTTATTTTAAATTGTAAGGATATTTTACATTGTTTTAATGAATAAATTCAGCCTTGGCGAACACAAGGTTCTTTCAAAAACATCTTACTGAACACAAACTTTAATAAAGCCTTTTAATATTTTCAGTTCCTTTTGACACATTTTGTGCTCATTTAAACCCATTCCACACATTTGTTTTCTAATATTTTTTGTAGACTAAGTTCTAACCCTTTGTTGAAACAGGTGCTCATGCCATCTTAAGGACTGAGACAGTAAAACGATGCACTTTTATTATTATGCTGGTAAGTCTTGAGAGGCTTTGAATACTTATGGCCCACCAACAGAGCTGCAAACCCTGTTTCTGCTGACGTCTGTGTTTAGAAGTGTAGCGTGAGCCCTTTTAAAACCTCTCTGTGTACCTCACCTGCCACACATCTCTCCATCCTCACTCCTTGTCCCCTCTAGCCTCAAACAACCTCCTCATCCCTCCACCCATTTCTTCCATGCTTTGATAAGCTCCATGGTTCAACAGCCTACAGCTTGCCCCCAGGTAACTCTACCATATACATACATTAATGTGTAGTGAATGCATAGAGAGTCTCTATTAACCTTTACAAACATCTGGACTGTGCCATAAATTGGCAGTGGCCTATCAACACGAAACGTCATGTTGGTTTTAATATGTGTGGTCTCCATTGAGTTATAGCAAACCAATGACATTTGTGAGGTTTAGTTATGTTGTTTTTGCTTATTAATACCTTAAACACCTGCCAATCAGAAATAGGGGTTAAGAGATTTGCAGATGTGTGTTTGCATATATTGTTTTCCTCTTACTTGCCTTTCAAAGCTCTCAAAAACACTTCCCATTCGGGCCCAATATTAATCAAGCGTTATCTCTTTAGTGATATTCATCTCATTAGCTGTAATCCTCTTAAATACATCCAAACTGCTCCTCAAGCCGCCCGACGCTCCCTCCCTCCAGACAGGCGTGATGTCCATCTTCCTGCACAGGCCATTAATTATTTAAGCTGAACCGAACGTAAGACAATGGAAGTTATTACAGCCTCCGAATTACGCTGTCTCGTGGGATGCCTGTTGCAGAGCTGAATGGCTCTCAGACATTGAGGACAACATTACTTACAGTATACAGAGAATAGACTAGAACAATGGCTGGTTCAATTGTGATATCTAGTCATAAATTCAGTTGCCTTTGATAAGCTGTCCACATCAAGTTTTAAACAAGCTACTTTTTGCTTAATTGTAAAGAAGACCGTATAGGAAAGTGTTTGATGTATTACACACATTTACCCTGGAAATGCATGTTGTATTCTCTCTCCTTTTTTTTTTTTAAGTGTAGTGTTGCCGTTGTTTGTTTTGTTGGTAAGAAGAGAGGCAGATGTAGAATTGACTGAGCCGAATGTCAATTAAATCAGTTTGTATTACTGTACTCTCACAGGACACTGTGTTGCACGGATATTTACTTTGTGTCACTGAATCCCGCCCGTCATAGTAATTGGATCAATTATTAGCATTGATCGCTCTAGAAGACTGTGCACATCGATATATTTCATTAAGAGGGTATTTTTGAATATTGCTGATTCTGCATTCGCTCAATCAGACACACACAACTCACCCACAGAGACATGAGAAGCGTATTAGCAAGGTAGTTGAACTAACTTACTGATATCAGATATTGAATCTAAACTTTACCAAAGTTTTCTTTAGGCATCCCAGTAGCAAGTGCATGAATCTTGAACTTTCAACTTGTGATTGGATTGTAAAAAATATTAAAGGGATTGTTCACACAAAAATAAATTCTGTCATTAATTACTCACCCTCATGTCGTTCCAACCCTGTAAGGCCTTCGTTTATCTTCTGAACATAGATATTTTTGATGAAATCCAAGAGCTTTCTGACCCTGCATAAACAGCAAAGCAACTACGTACCACTTTAAGACTCAGAAGGGTAGCAAGGACATTGTTAAATGAGGCTATGAGAATGCTTTTTATGCACAAAGAAAACTAAAATAATGACTATTCAACAAATTCTTCTCTTCTGAAATCGAGGGGTCCAAAGGCTAAGAACATAAAATCTTGGATTCAAAGTAAGTTTTATCTTGCATTTCTTATTTTTTTTCGTAATTCAGACTTTTTTTTTTCTCAGAATTGTGAGATACTCGCAATTACGAGCTATAAAGTCCAGTTTTGAGGGTGGAAAAAGGCTGATATGTTCTCAGAATAGCGAGTTTATATCTCACTATTCTAACATTATATAAATATTTATATAAGATATAAACTTGGAGTTTTGAGGAAAAAAGTCAGAATTGAGTTTGCATCTCACAATTCAAACTTAAAATTGCGAGTTTATATCTCATCTCATGTAAACTGGAAATTCTGAGAAAATCATAAGTGCAAGAAAAAAAGTCAGAATTTGGAGTTTATATCTCGCAATTCTGACTTTATAACTTTGCAAAATTCTGACTTAATCTCTCAGAATTGCAAATTTATATCTCACAATTCTTTTTTTCACAATTTCTGAGGGGGGAAAAAGACTCTCAAAAGAATCTCACAATTCTGACTAATAACATGCAATGACGTGTTATAAAGTCAAAATTTCTCAAAATTGTGATTTCAAACATCAAAGATACAGTCAGTATACTGCATGATATTATATCGAGAGATCTGGAGTGGAAAATCGCTTTTCTGGCTGCCCATTTGTCCTGTGCAGAGTGATGAAGGTTCTGATGCCATTTCTAAATTAGTTATGCATCATTTACGGAGCAGCATGATTAAGTAGTGTAACCGATCAGGACCCTTTTAGAGCGTGCTTAGCTTGAATGACGCTCTGCTGGAGAAGTGCAGCTTGCTTTGTTTCAAACCACTGCAGTCTACATGCCTCTTTCCATGCCTTTTTTTACAAAGCATGCAAGCTTCCCCTTCTTTTGTGTCTTTATGATGACAACTGGAGTAGGCTGGTAAAGACATAAAGAGGTTTGTGGGCTATATTATGCAGTTTGCTGTTCTCTGATCACTGAAGTACTGTAGCAGTGTCATCAGCTCCAAGCAGGCGGGCCATTAGTGGACTGGTTTTAAATGATTTTGCACGCTCATAGCGTGAGAACAGGAGCTTATCTGCTTCTTTGTCATGAGATGATAAGTTTCTTTGCCATTAACCCAGTCTGTGCCCCAGGTGTATTCTCTGTTGCTTTAGGCATTAAGCTGTTTTAAGCCCTGGCAGGGATGTCTGGTACTCCACCAAGAATAAATATCGGCCTGTATATATACAATCGATCGTTTGTTCTATTTGTCTGTTTTTGTCGTTTTATCATTTTATTAATTCTGTTTAAAGAATTAGTTAACTTCCAGAACAAAAATGTACAGATAAATTACTCAGCCCCTTGTCTTCCAAGTTCATGTCTTTCTTTCTTCAGTCGTAAAGAAATAGTTTTTTCTCCATAATGCAGTTTAAATGCAGCTTCAAAGGGCTCTAAACAATCCCAGCCAAGAAAGAAGGGTCTTATCTTGCGAAACGATCGGTCATTTCATAAATAAATCAATATTTGTACACGTTTTAACCACAAATGCTCATCTTGTCTAGCTCTGCGTTGCACATGCGTACTCTGTGCACTCCTGTTCAAGACAGTTAGGGTAGGTAAAAAAAACTCCAGTTTCATTTTCTCCTTCAACTTCAAAACACATCGCTGCAGAAGTACTGACCCAGTGTTTACAAAGTGAACATGCAAAAAAGGTAAAACGCCCTTTACAAAAAAAGATAAAACAGCGATGTTTTTTGACGGGAATGCACAGAGTATGCATGCGCATTGTAGAGCTAGACAAGACAACGCTAAGAAGTATATAAATTTATTAATGAAAAATTACAGATTGTTTTGCTAGATAAGACCCTTCTTCGATTAGAGCCCTTTGAAGCTGCATTTAAACTGCATTTTGGAAGTTCAAACTCGTGGACACCATAGAAGTTTACTATATGGAGAAAAATCCTGGAATGCTTTCCTCAAAAAACATAATTTCTTTACAACTGAAAAAAGGAAGACATGAACATCTTGGATGACAAGGTGGTGAGTACATTATCTTTACATTTTTGTTCTGGTAGTGAACTAATCCTTTAAGTGTTGTTCTATTGTTTGTTAATTTTGTCGTTCTGTCAGTTTGTTTATTTTGTCTGTCCTTCTGTCGTTTTAATGCTCTTTTTGTCAATCATTCGTTATAACTTAAATACTGAGGATCTGCCTGTTTTTTGTTTTATTTGTCCTTTTTTCGATCATTTGTTTTGTCTGACTGTCCTTCTATCGATTGTTCATTCTCTTTCAGTGGTTTGTTTTGTCTAACTGCCCTTCTATCAGTTGTTTGATCTGTCTTTCTTTTAGTCTGTTGTTTTATTTATCATTCATTTGTTAGTTTGTTTGTTCTGTCATTCTGTGTAACTGTCTTTCTCTCTTTATATCTTTCTATCTATCAGTAGACTTGGTAGGCAACACTAAAAATGGGCCTGGTCTAAATTATATAAAGCAACACAGTGAAATTACCATTGAAATGTCATTTATAATATTCCATCTGTCCCATCGTTTTATCATTTATTTGTTTGTTCAATCTCTCATTCTAACTATCCATCGTTCCACCTAACTGTCATTCTGTCTATATCTTTCCTGAATGAAGCCAGTTATTTTTACAGTACGAAAACGGCAAAGCTAATGTTGTGTTTTAATGGCTTTGCTTGATTTTAGTAAGATTGCATTGTAAAGGTCACTGGTCTGTTGCGCTATCAGTTCCGATCTGTTATCACATAATGTGAGTATGTTTGTGCTCGTGTTTGGCTGTTTGCGCTAAATGAGATTCTGGGATGTGCAAAAACAACGCTGTTTGTATCCACACGTGTACTAGTTGAGCTTGTGATTTCCGAGCCAAATGCCCCTTAAATCGCCCTTGAAGCTGCTGGGAGATAAAACATGCACTCACACAAACCCAATTAAGAGGAAGGTGAAGATAAATGAGTCAAATGACAGATGGAGCAGAGAGTTGAAGAAATCAAGAGAGTGACGAGGAGAAAGAAAGAGGGGGTTGTGAAAGGAAAATGAGGCATTCTGGGACAGTTGTTTAATTACTGCTGTCCAGTATTCAGGGGCTGTTTTAATTGGCTTGTATTTCTTCCTCCAGAAGAAGCCAGAGGTGTAATGTAAAGCTATAGTCTGAAGCTCAAAAGGAACTTTGTCTCTGCATTTTTTTAATTAGCATTTTAAGATACTCATAAAGATGTAGGATTAGCCATTTGCTGATTTAATTAGCATGTTTTGCGACTCTATTGCAGCTTTGATGAGGTTATACATTAATGCATGTTGCTTGCATGTGCATTTCTGCGTTCTTTGTTCTGGACTTAGCTGTATGTGTGTTTTTCCTGCAGCAGGCGTGAATAGAGTATCCATCATCATCTTTTGAGAGAGAGAGACAGCTTGTTTGACTGAATAGCCTAGTGTAAATACAGTTCTCATATAAATACAAAGTGTCAGAAAATTGAAACATTTGTGGATATTGTGAGGATTTTGACGTCATTAAGTACTTGTCTCACAGTGACTCTGATAAATGATGAGCTCTGAGCCTGGAGTGTTTGATTGACAGCCATGCTGTGGTGGGCAAGTAGAGGGCAAGCCTCGTCACTCTATAACTCTCACTTTCCCACCCCCCACCCCCACAAGAGCAGAAATCACATTGTATAGTAGTCTGACCTTCTGGGAATAATGCTGTGCTGTGTTCACTGCAGTGTCCTGAACTAGAGGACTAAAGTTTTAAAAGCACCTCGCATCTTCTAGAGAGGGAGTAAGACAAGTGTGTTACATGCCATTGTTCTTCAGATGGATGGATGGATGGATGGATGGATGGATAGCAATATTTCAATGTTTTATCATTTTCAACTGTAGTTAGATTTAATAATTATATCAGTGCAGTGGTGTTCTGAAATGAGGAGGCAAAGTCCTCACTTTTTTTGACTTTGTGAATTCTGGTCACAGACGTGGAGATGTACTGATGTACTGGTGTATATATATATATATATATATATATATATATACCAGGTATATATTTTTTTACTAGTGGGTGCAGAATCTTTCAGTTCATTTAAGTAGGTGAGGTAGGGCTGGGCGATAAATCGATTTTATCGATTAACTCGGTTGTGTAGTTTACATCGATTTGTTTGAATGAAAATCGGTTTTCTCTTTAATATCCACCGACGCTCCTCTCTGAGCTCCAGCTGTTCCAAATGGGCTCAGCCCTCCCCCTGCACATATTAGAAATACACTAATATATATTTGTTTTCAGAAAGGCACGGAAAACAAGTAACGCGAGCCACTAAAGGTATATGATTAGCTGCTAGCTAGCAAGTTAGCCGGACCGATCAGCATATTTGTGTTTGCGCTCAGGGGAGCTTCAAAGGTTTCTACGTGTGTTTGCAATGTAGAGTAATGTATCACGGACATATCTCACGAATCCTTTCATTAACAAAGTGTAGAGAGAGTGTAAATAAGAGATTGATTGTACAGTATAGCGAGCCTCATTGATTATAATAGAGCTTTGTGATATTGCGAACCAAGATGAGTGACAGCTTTTAATAATTTTTAAATGAGTTTGTAAATGAGATATTGATTTAATACAACAGTTAAATAAACAAGAAGTTATTATTAAGTGACTTACATTGTCTGACTATAACACTATTGCCTGATTTTGCTCTATTTCGTCGTCAAAAGTGGTCTCAAACAAGTCACGTCTGAGCCGCTGCGCATCTCCATTCAAGCACAGCGGTGTTTTGTTTATGAATGAACGTGCGTTTTTAAACGAATCTAGTGAAATGATTAAATTTCCCATTCATAAAGACAGTCACTCGCTTTATTCTGAATGAACCAGCGGTTCGAACGAATCAAATGAATGATATGATTCAGTAATTAAATCAGTGTCTTGCTGCCACCTGCTGGCAGATCGTTTAAGTTATTTAAATCATTTAATATTTCTGTATTAAAAATTTTATATTTTTATATACGATATAACTGCAAGAGAAAAGCATGAAAATATATATTTTCATATTTATTTGTCTTACAAACATTTACTGTGTGCGGTATGATAAGAATGGGGCCTGGTGGAAAGCGATCACTGATGCAGTTGCAATGTATATTGCAAAATATATGATGGCCATATATAATATTGTGGAAAAGCTGGAATTTCTTTACATGCTGAAAGTAGTAGGGGGTAAAAACATCAATTTAAATCGTAAATCGGATTTTTTGTGAAAAAATTGGGGATTTTATTTTTTGGCCATATCGCCCAGCCCTAAAGTGAGGATATCAAAATAAAGTAAACTGTGACATATTATACCCAAAAATACTTACATACAGTGGACTACCAGTAAAATTGATAAAAAATTTGGGACCAAAATTTTTATTTGACCTGACCATGTATTGTTACATACCTTTCTTTCAAAGTAAAGAATTTAAATCAACAAATTTTAGTAATTTATTGATAAACTAGTGCTTTCTTTATTTTTTTCGGCTTAAGAGATGACGTCTGCAACACTGACTCGTCATCTTCACAGTAGTGGATGAGCCTGTATGCATGTTTCATACGGATTACATAATCTGAGAATTTTTTGTTTTCCATTTGAATTGGTTCATTTAAAAAGTAGACATTCCACTCTCTATACACTTTTCATGTCTGTAAGGCAAGAATGCACAGAGTTTCGTGCTCAAGTTCACAGAGACCGACATTACAGAAAGCGCATCCTGTTTACTTTCAATATTTTACAAAAGCACAATTTTTGGTTTTATTGTGAGTGCACACAAATAAGCTTAGAGTCTTTACACATTTGAAAGATGTATTACTGTTAGCTGTATTTTAAGAGCAAGTGACTGAGTGTTAGAGCATTAGATTGAACTGCAATGTAAAGTTGCTACTACTTACAGATTTCAAATGATAAGTCATATTTGAGGTCGATGAATGATAGGTGAGTGTTTGGATGTCCTGTCCGATGTACTGTATTACCACATAGACCAGCAGTTAACTTTTTTTTCGGTCATGGACTGCGTGACTTCCCCACTTCCTGTGAATTTTTTTTTTTCTGCGACTAAGCGACTAATAAAATTTTGGTTCACCAAGCCTCTTCTCATTGATTAACGGTTAGTTGACTATTAGAGGGCAGCCCTAGTTAAAGCTCAATGGGCTCAGTGGAGGATGTGTCGCTGTTGGACAGTTTTAGTAAAAAAAAAAACAGACACTGCCTCCCTTGCCTCTTCAGATGAAACGCCCCTGATATAAAATAGAATTACTATATTAAATATTTAAATATATAGTTATAGTATAGTTAAGAATATCAATTTAGGGATTATTATTCACTGGACTGAATTTGAAGAACAGCTGTGGAAATGGTGACTAATTAGGCTATGTAAATGGCATATTTCAGGAATATTTATTTCAGAGCTGCCTGCGTGTTTATTTACACATGTACAGCTTATATTACTGTGTCAGTTCACAATAAAAGCCGCTTCTCACATACACTCTGCAGATGCTGTGAGATTAACATGCATTTGGAAACCTAATGTGCGAAAGGTTCACTTTATTTACATTCACATTTGCACAGTTTTCAATATTTTTGTCAACAGAACTTAACAGCATTTCAGTATTCAAGCAGAATAAAAGCTAGAGTATTAGACATGTTAAAAGCTTAAGGGTTTAAAGTTTGAAAGTATAGTGAAGACTTTAAGTCAGAAATATGTGTGTTGTAACTTGTAATGCTAGTTGGTTTCTGTAAAGAGTGAACACACTTCAAAGTTACTATTTCCATTACCAGTCGAGTCTTTAAGTAGCTTTGTTAAGAGTCTTAAGTAGCACAGGTATATTTGTAGCAATGGCCAAAAATAAATTCTATGGGTAAAAATTATCGATTTTTCTTTTATGCCAAAAATCATTAGGATATTAGATAAAGATCATGTTCCATGAAGATATTTTGTAAATTTCCTACCATAAATATATCAAAATTTTATTTTTGATTAGTAATATGCATTTTTTTTTCCTCCAGATTGAAATTGTTGTATCTCAGCCAAATATCCTATCCTAACAAACAATACATCAATGGAAAGCTTATTTATTCAGTTTTCAGATGATGTATAAATTTCAATTTCTACAAAATTGACCCTTATGACTATTTGTGGTCCAGGGTCACTCATAAAATGTATTATAAAAGTATTGCAGTTCAGATCACAGTCACAATATACGACCACCCTATTTTTCTAACAAAACAATCAAAATAAACATGTAATTAAAAATATATATTTTATCTCTTTACTTGTATGTTGAATAACCATTAACCAACATTGGAGAACTGTCAACATTCAAATGTGTCGCTATTATGTTAAACTGATTATACGAAGGTCTGTGCTTTACATTTTTCCAATATCCATCAACTTTGCTATTACTGGGTATGTTTTGGCTAATGGTTTTGCTTGGCCCAGTGTTAGTACTGTATGGCGACTCTGGAATCAATAAATAAGGTCTGTCAGATTTGTCACACTAGGTACAAATAGACAGACACTGGCTTTTTTGAAATCGAAAAGATAGGGCATGAAATGCAATATTATTACTAGATTTGCATAGGTCACTGATGTCTGCTAGTAAATGTTGTTAAAATAGGCAAGCTGACCCGAGACAGATGTCTAGTCCTGTTAAATGCACGTCTGAAAGTGCAATGTATGCAAACCTAGTACTGTATGTATACGTATTTAATATGTATGTAAATAAGACGCTTCCTCGAATGCCGAAGCATATATTAACCATCAGGGCATTGGCACGCTTAGAGACGAGTTCCCCTCAGGCATTTGATAATGTGAAATGTTGCGTGAGTGTAACTAGTTTCTGCATCATGTTTTCATATAAAACAGGTCATTTTTTTTGTGAGGCAGCATGTAGAATGAATTTACCTGTTTCCCCTTCTGCATGTAAGCTTATTTATTTAAATTTCAGTGCTATATTCACCAAAATGTATTTCCTGGGGTAATTGAACACACTTAGATTATTCCACGTTTCTGCATGTATAAATCCCACTTATTCTTTTTGCCACTGGTCAGAAACTTTCTTTCAGCTTTTGTCAGTTTTTATTTTTGTGACTCACTGCATGATCCAATGTTCTTAAACTGGAACAGTGACTGGAACTTCAGTTTAGACTCAATTTAGACACTAAACAGAAACTTGCACTCATCTTTAGGTCAAAGCCCTCAGCTCACACTTATTGTGACATGGATTTATCCAATCATGATATGTTTAATCATTCTTTAAAAAGAGAATAGAATTTTGTTTTACTTTTAGAAACCTGCAGAAACATTTAGTTATGTGTGAAAAGTTTGTCTAAGGTAAAAACGCATTTAAGTTAGTCAAGACCAAAAGGATTGTATTGAGTGAGTATCGAGCGATGAAAGGTATTTGTTTAAGGAACGAGAGTAAAGCACACTTGGAAATAATCCAGGCAAGACCTTCAATAATCCAAAGAGCACAGTTTTCCATTACCTCATCAGCAGTCCTGGATTCCTAATACACCGGTGGAACTTCAAGATGGCACACACACAATCACGCACGGACACGCACACTAATGAAATGGCATTAACAAACATGATTGCAAACAAACAGATGATCACATGCAAAATATTCACATAGACAGATGTTCCCACGGGAAGAGGTTGTGGCCTCCATTTCAAACCAATTTGCGGGGTGCACTTTGCATAATATTCACATACGTGTACTGTACGGCTGTTTCTTCAACCATGAGCCTTGTGGATTGTTATGTTTTTGTTTTTTTTGTTTGCTTTTTTTCTTAGAGTCAAAAAAGTTTTGTTGATTTAATAGCTTGCGTTTTATGTACATTTAATACAGAATTTATACATTAGAATAGACTTGTATTTAAAAAAAAAAAAGTTCAAGCGCTTTAAGGCTTTTAAGCCCATATGAAAAAAGACATTACATATTATTTAGCAAGCCTGTAACCACCTAAATCAATAATTAAAAAAAACAACATTTTTGGCAAATCCAGGTAATTTACTATAGAATTATGATGATTTTTAATGTTTATGACTGTTATAGCGCCAGCTGTGGTCCGATCTCCATAAAACTTTGCGTGTTTGTTTAGAATCACCAGTCGGATGTGCTCACATAGTTTTGTGAAGTTTTGAATGTTCATTTAGGCTTTATAGGCTTTGGGCGTATTTGGACAGGCCTCTTTTCTAAACTACCCTGTTATAGCTTTCCAAAGGGTAGAATTTCAATTTTGATTATTATTGATCTAGAGAGTCCAGAGAATTGTACTGCAGTGTTTTTTTTTTCCAGATTGAGCGAAAAACATAGGACTAGTTTGCAAAAGTGTTTTTATATATATATATATATATATATATCTAATATAATCTTCTCAGTCATTTGACAAATGATTTAATTGACAGCAGTAGTTCTAGAGTCAAAGTTGTTTGGAATGAGAAGTATCAAATTATATGAATATTGTGTGTATGTGTGAAAATCAATGCAATACACAATCATTTACATCCTTAAATGCAATATTGCTCCACTAGTGATCGATTTCTCTCAAATTTCTCACAGACCTTGAGGGCCATGAGTCAAACAAGCCCACAGAGTTTCGTTCCGATCGCCCCCTGCTAATCTTGTCTAATTGGCGCGCAAATTTCATTGGCCAGTAGTGGCCATGTTTTTTGAGATAAACTTATAAACACTTATGGCGCTTTGGACCAAGACCATGCATACCAATTTTCATGTTTATACGACAAATTTTTGCGTTGTTATAGCTGTTTTTTTCCCCCTTTTATAGCACCAACAAATGGCCATGCTCCACGATTTTTTCCATGTGACCTCAGATTGAGGTCTTACATAAGTGTTCTGAGTTTGGCAAAGAGACCCCAAGTTATAAGCATTTCAGTAAAAGTGGCCCTGCCCCTTTCAAATGTTTTGCTGTCCCTTTGCGACGGTTGAAAGTTCAGTTTTTCTTTGATAATTATTGATATTCACTCTCCAGAGTATCTTTCTGTACCACTTTGGCTCTGATTGGGCAAAAACCTAGGACTAGTTCGCAAAAGTAGGTTTTTCAAATCTGAGGCATGCATTTTATCCAGCGTGAGACATTCCAACACTTGAACCTGCGAGTAACGGTTTAGAAGTTATGAGTGATTTGGTACTTTTGATAGCTGCAGAGCTCTTGTCAGGCTATTTGGGGCAAGCCTTGGTGACTTTGTTAGCGGTGTGAGTACTACCATCCCTTCAAATTTTAAGTCTCAATGACTTACGGTTTGGTCTGCCCAATCAGTTTTACGTGGAGATTGCTGATCCTTAGCCATACTAACAATTACAATAGGGTTTCAATTATTATTATTATTATTATTATTTTTTTTTTTATGAATTAATATTTAGAATGTTGGAACACAAAAGAAGATTTTTTTTAAAGAACCAAACAACATTCAAGCCCAGTGACTTGTCTTTCATTGTGTGTAATTCTCTAAAAATCCTTAATGTTCCACAGGAGAAAGTCAGTCATACAGATTTGGAGCTGCATGAGGGTGAGTAAATGATGCTAGAATTCATTTTTGGGTGGAGCATTAAGTATTTAAATTGAAGAAACACCCATACATGTATCTGAACTCCAACACACTTCTCTAACTAAGGTGCCATTCATGCTGAATTTTCGGGGAACATTGGAGAACAATGCTGGGGATCCTTTATCCTTACATCCTTTGTCAGTGCTGCACAGCGTCGATAAGGTTAATTACATTCACAAACACAGTCGCCCAGCACCTCTGCCCTGACTTTGGGAGGGAGGGTGGAGGAAGAGGGATTACAGGTCTATAGGAGCAAAGCATGATCCACGAGTGTGCGTTTGAGATCAGTGGAAAGGAGAAAAGGACAAAGAAAGGGAAGTTTATCCTTGTCCCAAAGTATAAAGAGAGAGATTCTTCTGCGACTGCTTCGTGGTATCTCTGTTATCTGTTTGCCTTAGTGTCCTGCTACCTTGCTTTGCTTTGTTGTCTTTGTGTCTCTCTCAATATTCCCTGTTGGTCATGCCTCACTGGGGCAGTATGTTGTGTCTTTGGTCTGTGCCAGTGTGTGCCAGTGATACATGGGACCGTGCACCTGTTCAGCTCTCCTCTTAACGTGCCATCACAGCGGGGTGCGCGGTTACACCCTCAGGCAAGGACACCTGCACCCTCTGATCTTCAGCTGTCCTGCTCTTCGAGTTATTTCCTTTAGTCTTGAGTTGTTTGCTCCTTCTCTGTACACATTTACACTTTCTTTTACATATAGTTTCACAGAAGACTCAAAGGTTCTTTTTGTAATTCTTTGTGTTGCACTGACCTTTCAAGATGTCTGGTTAGCATCTGTCGCTTTCATTCTCTTTGCTTTGAATTTTACCTTTCAACCTGTTCATAGCAGGAGACTTTCAATGCTTTTAACTATATTAAAGCCTTCTCTTTCCACTGTTTCTGCGGGAGTTCCTGTTAAAAGGGATACTGTAGTTCAAGCAAAAATGAAAATTCTGTCATCATTTCCTCACCGTCGTGCCATTTTAAATCCAAGGCTAAGTCTACATTCATCCGGATGCATTTGAAAACTGTGTTTTCGTTTGAAAACACTCTCCATTCACACTTTTCAAGCGTTTTCTAGAAGTTTCTCATTCACTGGCATCCAGGTCGCACTTGCGGATTTATATGTGACCCTGGACCAAAAAACCAGTCATAAGGTTAAATTTTACAAAACTGAGATGTATACATCACATGAAAGCTCAATAAATAAGCTTTCTATTGATATATGGTTTGTTAGGATAGGACAATGTTTGGCCGAGATACATCTATTTGAAAATCTGGAATCTGAGGGTGCAAAAAATCGAAATACTGAGAAAATCACCTTTAAAGTTCTCCAAATTAAGTTCTTACCAATGCATATTACTAATCAAAAATTACATTTTAATATATTTATAGTAGGAATTTTACAAAAAAATCTTCATGGAACATGATCTTTACTTAATTTCCTAATGATTTTTGGCATAAAAGAAAAATCTATAATTTTGACCCATACAATGTATTTTTGGCTATTGTTACAAATGTACCCCAGCGACTTAAGACTGGTTTTGTGGTCCAGGGTCACATATGTTTTTGAATTAAAGTGCAACTCACCGTATGTTTTGCTGCAGAACAACAACAGTCAGTACATTTTCTGTTATCTTTCCGGGACTGTGATCTGAAGAGTGTACAAAGTAACATATCTTTAGCAAAAGTGTGAAAGTAGCACATAACCGGCACAATACTGGTATAAACCAACCTGATCTCATAATGAAAACGTTCCTGTGGGAACTTTTTGCAAGACTCGAAATACGTACCGCTATGTATGTTTCGTGACATATTTGATGTGAAATGTCTACCGAGTGGCACTAAAAGAATGTTTTTTTTTTCCACAGAACAGATGATTGTAAATATGGTATGTTTTATATGACGTTGTTTTTGTAGGTGTCACCGCAGTTCTGACTTAAAATGTCTGTTGAGTGGCGCTATAACTCTAATGTTAAAATAATGTACCATCTGCTCTACACCAAAACCTAGTGCATACGTTTTTGTCATTGTTTTCAAAAGCTTACGTTTTCACAGGCAACATTACAACACAAAATTAGTGTTTTCAAATTTATCCACTTTGGAAAGCATTTTCAAAAACCTTTTCCATGACAAAAATGCCATCTCTGTGTGAACTGAAGGCCAAAACGGAGAGAAAAGGTGCATTTTCAAACTAAAACGTATTAGTGTGAAAGGCCTAAATGTCAAAATGAGATGATTTTGTCAAATTTTCGAGATTCTTTTGTCCATGAAGCAAAAACTTACAGGTATTAGAGCCTGTTAAGGAAAGAAGTCAGAATTGTGAGATATAAACACGCAATTCTGACTTTTTTCTCAGAATTGTAAGATAAAAACTCGCAATTCTGAAAAATTAAGTCAGAATTTTGTGATATAAACTCACAATTGTGAGTTACAAAGTCAAATTGTGAGACAAACTCACAATTCTCAGAAATAAACTTGCAATTCTGACAAAAAAGTCACAATTGTGAGAAATAAAGTCAGATTTGCGAGACATAAACTCTTAGAAATAAACTCGCAATTCTGACAAAAAATTTAGCAATTCTTTGAAATAAACTCGCTATTCTGACAAAAAGTCGCAATTCTTAGAAATAAACTTGCTATTTTGACAAAAAAAAGTCGCAATTGTGAGAAATAAAGTCAGAATTGCGAGACATGAACTCTCAGAAATAAACTCGCAATTCTGGCAAAAAAGTCGCAATTCTTAGAAATAAACTTGCTATTCTGACAAAAAGTCGCAATTCTTAGAAATACATTTTCTAGTCTGACAAAAACTCACAATTCTTTGAAATAAACTCGCAATTCTGACAAAAAAGTCGCAATTGTGAGAAATAAAGTCAGAATTGCGAGACATAAACTCTCAGAAATAAACTTGCAATTCTGACAAAGTCATAATTCTTAGAAAAAAAACTTGCAATTCTGACAAAAGTCGCAATTCTTAGAAATAAACTCGCAATTCTGACAAAAAGTCATAATTTTTAGAAATAAACTTGCTAGTCTGACAAAAACTCACAATTCTCAGAAATAAACTCGCAATTCTGACAAAAAAGTCGCAATTGTGAGAAATAAAGTCAGAATTGCGAGACAAACTCTCAGAAATAAACTTGCAATTCTGACAAAAAAGTTGCAATTCTTAGAAATAAACTCGCAATTCTGACAAAAAAGTTGCAATTCTTAGAAATAAACTCACAATTCTGACAAAAAAATTAGCAATTCTTAGAAATAAACTTGCAATTCTGACAAAAAAGTTGCAATTCTTAGAAATAAACTCGCAATTCTGACAAAAAAATTGTAATTCTTAGAAATAAACTTGCAATTCTGACAAAAAAGTTGCAATTCTTAGAAATAAACTCACAATTCTGACAAAAAAGTCTCAATTCTTAGAAATAAACTCGCAATTCTGACAATTTTTTTTGCAATTCTTAGAAATAAACTCACAATTCTGACAAAAAAGTCTCAATTCTTAGAAATAAACTCGCAATTCTGACAAAAAATGAGCAATTCTTAGAAATAAACTTGCTATTCTGACAAAAAGTCAATTCTTAGAAATAAACTCTCAATTATGACAAAAAAGTCTCAATTCTTAGAAATAAACTCGCAATTCTGACAAAAAAGTCTCAATTCTTAGAAATAAACTCGCAATTCTGACAAAAAAGTCGCAATTGTGAGAAATAAAGTCAGAATTGCGAGCCATAAACTTGCAATTCTGACAAAAAAGTCGTAATTCTTAGAAAAAAACTTGCAATTCTGACAAAAGTCGCAATTCTTAGAAATCAACTCGCAATTCTGACAAAAAATGAGCAATTCTTAGAAATAAACTTGCTATTCTGACAAAAAATGAGCAATTCTTAGAAATAAACTTTCTATTCTGACAAAAAAAGTTGCAATTCTTAGAAAGAAACTCACAATTCTGACAAAAAAGTCTCAATTCTTAGAAATAAACTTGCAATTCTGACAAAAAATGAGCAATTCTTAGAAATAAACTTGCTATTCTGACAAAAAGTCAAATAATATTGAAACTTTTAACTGCTGAATACTCAGTTTTGTCATAACAGGATTAAATTACATTTTAAAATATATATATATTTAATGAAATAATATATCTAGTGAGAGAAAATTTCAGTAAGAGAAAGAGCTCTTTTGTTTTTCGCTTCAGGTTCCCAGTTCTTGTTGATCTCGATTGGCTCAGTACAAGACAAACTGTCCCAGCCACTCTTTTTTTTTTTCGTGTGTCATCCCTGTTTCTCTTTTCCTGCACAGAACTTCATGTCCCTCCTGTGCTGTTTCTCTCTGACCTCTCTTGAACTTTTAGTTTTGCTCTCTTTCGCATCCTCTTTCTCCCTCTCGATTTCCCTCCCACACTCTCTCCCTTCTTTCTCAGTCTGACTAAAACTAATCCCCTCAGTTTTCGCTCTCCCTTCTCTCTTCCCTCTATTCTTCTCTTCGATGTGAGATAAAAGTAAAATATATATTCCGAGAAGTTTTATGATATCTGATGAAATGACGTTCCTCCATATTTATTCTCCCTGTCTTAAGTGTTTTATGTAAGCAGTGATGCAGTGGCCTGTAATTCTGACAGCCAGCGTCTCCCTCCAGGCCTGAATCACAACCCCAGTTGAGTGGAACTGACGAACACAAACACATTCAGGCTTACAGTACATAAACAGTCTGTCCCCCACACGTAGCCAACAATCTTTATTCTCACTCTTTCTCTCTCTGTTTTTATCACAGATGATCACTTAGTCATACAGACACAGTCTTTTTTTCTCTGTCTGTTGGAATTTCAGATACACACCGCACTGAAAGGATACACATTGTACTCTCAGTCTTTACAGATTGGGGCTGGTAGAACATGTCAAAAACAACATCTGCCATGTAAACGTCTTGTTTGTATGACAGCGTTTTAGTGCCACGTTACAAAATAAAAACAATCTAAAATTATGAGAATAAAGTCAAAATGTTTGGAGAATAAAGTTTGGAGAACAAAGTCGAATGTTTGAAGAACAAAGTCTAAATGTTTGGAGAACAAGGTCGTATTCTTAAATAAAAAAAAAGTATTCTCAAAACATTTTGACTTTTTTCTCCAAACACTTTAACTTTGTTCTCTGAATTTTGATTTTATTGTTGAAATATTTAGACTTTATTTTCAAAACACCTCAACTTTATTTTTGTAATTTAAATTTTATTCTCGAAACATTTAAACTTTATTCTTATAGTTTTTTTTATTTTTTTTCGTTGAGATATTTCAACTTTATTCTTAAAATATTTAGACTTTATTCTCATAATTTTGAATTATTCTCATGATTTTTACTTTGTCTAAATTTTTCTACTTTATTCCCAAAATATTTAGACTTTATTCTCAAAATATTTACTTTACTCTTGTAACATTTCGACTTTATTCTCGTAACATTTTGACTTTATTCTCGAAACATTTCGACTTTATTCTCGTAATTTGGACTTTATTGTTGAAATATTTCGACTTTATTCTCAAACACTTCGACTTTATTTTCGTAATTTTATTTTTGAAACATTTCAACTTTATTCTTATAGTTTTGACTTTATTGTAGTAATATTTCATCTTTATTCTCGTAATTTTTACTTTATTCTCATAATTTTTACTTTTTTTAACTTTAATTTTTCTACTTTATTTCCAAAATATTTCAACTTTATTCTCGAAATATTTAGACTTTACTCTCGTAACATTTCGACTTTATTCTCGTAACATTTTGACTTTATTCTCGAAACACTTCAACTTTATTCTTGTAATTTCAACTTTATTCTTGAAATACTTTGACTTTATTCTCATAACATTTCGACTGTATTCTCAAATCATTTTTACTTTATTCTCGAAACACTTTAACTTTATTCTTTGAATTTTTACCTTATTGTTGAAATATTTCAACTTTATTCTCAAAATATTTCGACTTTATTTTCATAATATCGACTTCATTCTTGAAATATTTTGACTTTATTCTCGTAACATTTCGACTTTATTTTCGAAACACTTCGACTTTATTCTCATAATTTTAACTTTATTCTCAAAACATTTTGACTTTATTCTCCTATTTTTTTACTTTATTCTCAAAACATTTTGACTTTATTCTCAAAATACTTCAACTTTATTCTCCTATTTTTTTACTTTATTCCCGAAACATTTTGACTTTATTCCCATAATTTTAATTTTGTTCTCATAATTTTAATTTTATTCTCAAAACATTTTGACTTTATTCTCATAATTTCAACTTTATTCTCAAAATACTTCAACTTTATTCTCCTAATTTTTACTTTATTCCCGAAACATTTTGACTTTATTCTCATAATTTTTACTTGTCGAAATGTTTAGACTTTATTCTCAAAATATTTAGACTTTATTCTCGGAGCATTTCGACTTTATTCTCTGAATATTAAGACTTTATTCTCATAATTTCTACTATATTCTTAAAAAATTTTGACTTTATTTTCAAAATATTTTGAATTTATTCTCGAAATATTTTGACGTTATTCTCGTAACATTACGACTTTGTTCTTGTAACATTCTACTTTATTCTCGTAACATTTTGACTTTCTTTTTTTTATGTGGCACTAAAACACCATCAAATGGTTGCCCTCATAAAGTTTACAAATATATGATTTAGAACACTCAGGACTAAAATGGTTACAAATGCGACAATTGAAACTCTTGAAAATCTAAAGAATTTTTCTGCATCCATGTGTAGTTGCCTCACTCTTGATTTATTTATTTAAAAAATATTGCTAACAATATTATTAGTGTGGAAAACAGTTGTGCTACTTATTATTTTTGTGGAGATTGTGTTGTTTTTTTCATGATATTTTGATGAATATAAAGTCAAAACAGCATTTATTTGAAAAATATTTTTTATAACATTATAAATACCTAAATAATTTTGTGCATCCTTGCTAAATAAAAAAAATACTTTAAAACTCTCTCTAACCGCAAACATTTTTTTTATGCTCTTGTAAACTGTATACTTGCAAAAAATCCAACATTAAGATTAGTTGTGTGGTTTTTTTTAGACTGTCAATAAAATAAAATAAAATAAAATGCAATAAAAAATAATATAAAATAAAAAATAAAAAATAATATAAAATAATATATAAAATAAATAAAACATAATATGAAATACATATTATAAGATGAAAAAGAAGAAAAAATCTAACATAAAATAAATTTTTTTAAATATAATGTAAAATAAATAAATAAATAAAATAAAATATAGTACAATACAATAAAATTAAAATCTAAAATAATATGAATGAAATATAAATTAAAAAAATAAACCTTTTTATTTAACCTTATTTTTAAACCTTTTAGTGGGAATGCACATTTTAAAATTTAGTCTCTGCTTTTGTTAATGTTATACTTTCAAAAGAATTCAACATTAAAGATATAAAATACAAAAAATAAAATATAAAATAAATAAAATTAAAAATTAAATCAATATATAATGCAATAAAAAAGTAAAATAAAATGAAATAGAACTAAAAAAAATATATAAAATTAAATAAAATATTAAATAAAATACATAATACAATATAACTTTAATATAAAATAAAATATACAATGAAATAAAATAAAATAAAATAAAATTTTTAATAAACCTTTTTTTTTTTACCTTTTAGCGGAAATGCACATTTTCAAATATAGTCTTTCTCTTCTTGTACAATGGACCAAAATTATACCTACAAAAATGTATAAAATAAAAAATAAAGCGTAATAAATAACATAAAAAAAATTAAAAATAAATAAATAAAATAAAATATAAAAAATAAAATAAACATTTTTATTAAACCTTATTTTTTAACCTTTGAAAATTCTTCTTGTACAGTGGACCAAACGTATACCTACAGAAAGGTATAAAATAAAAAATAAAAAATAAAAAATATATATATATATATATATATATAATAAAATATAATAAAAATTAAATTAAATAAAATTAAATAAAAACTATATAAAAAAAAATAAAATAAATCTTTTATTAAACCTTATTTTTAAACCTTTTAGCAGGAAGGCACATTTTAAAATTTAGCCTTTCTCTTCTTAGACAGTGGACCAAAAGTATATCTACAAAGATTTGCAATAATTCCATGTTATTCATTCAAAATATAACAGATGGCAGTGATGTAATTACAACATTTGCATAATGAATTGCGATTGGTCTTTTTTTTCGAATTATTCTTAATCTAATTCTGCATACGGAATTACGATCTGATTGTGTATATCTACTTATTTTTCCATTCCATTTGGAGCTGCCAGTGGTCAAGATCCTTTAAACTCACACAGTGTTGGCGAGCTAAAAACGATCTTTGTCTCTCTATAGGTGGGCTCACTGTTCTTCTTTGTTAGAGAGTCCCGAACCTAGTGAAAGAGCACGGAAAACTAGAGTGGACACCACCGTGTGCGAGAGAGTGAGTGTCAGCAGCTGGAAGTGACCCCTGTAATGCAGGTTATGTCTTCCATCAGCAGCGGGGGGCATGAGGCCAGAGGTTAATGGATAGTGCAGTCCTTCCCATGACAGCCTAGTTATAACTGCCCTGTGAGAGGCAGAGAAAGAGCGAAAAGCCAGAAACTATGCCACGATATGCACATGCACACACAAGGACAGAGAAGAGCTGCGAATCCTGTACCTGTTTTACATTTTTCAAACACTCGGGCTGCAATGATCAGCTTTCCACTCTGTCAAAGCAACAAAGCATGTCCAGATGTCAAGCTCGTATCTGAGCATCCCACTGTGCGGATGTAATGAGTTCTGCTAAAAAAAACTGAGATTGGTTGAGATGATCAACCAATGGTCTACCAGCACTAATAACTGTTTAATGGATGGATGAAACAGATACCCCCTACATATCACGCACATGCATGAGTGGTTTTCTTGTATTTCTGTATTTGATTGTTGATTCTGCCTGATGATTTGGTCTTACCATCTCTATTTTTTCTACTTCTTTTTTTTTTCCTTACTGTGTCAGCACAAATTGCGTCTTAAGGAAAACGACATTAGTGATGATGAATGTGTTTTATGTTCCATTAATCACTTGGTTGAAAGGAATGTGGAGAGAGAGAGAAAGAGAGAGAGAGATAGCCCTCTTTGTTTGCTGTCCAACCAATGATTTATGTCCCTGAGTGGTAAACGCCACCTGAAAAAAAAAAAAAAAGAAGGGCTCCAATCAAAGTGACAAAATGAAATACATAACAATATTTGAGTTTGAGAATGGAAGGTTGGGGGTCGATTTTTAATGTAGGTTTACTCGGAGAAACTGTCATTAATTACATAGTCTTTCCAGTTCAACCACACAACTGTGACCAATTAGTAATCCCTCTGTCTTTTAAAGTGGCAGAATGCGTTGTTGCCTGATTAAAATGGCTTGATTTAATTATAATTCATTTATGCTCAAAATACAGGTCAGTTGTTGACTGCGTTAAAGGAGAAATTCATTTCCAGAACAAAAATTTACAGATAATTTACTCACCCCCTTGTCATCCAAGATATTCGTGTCTTTCTTTTTTCAGTCGTAAAGAAATATGTTTTTTGAGGAAAACAATTTTAGGATATACTTCTATGGTGCCCCCGAGTTTGAACTTCCAAAATGTGGTTTAAATGCAGCTTCAAACGGCTCTAAACGATCCCAGCCGAGAAAGAAGGGTCTTATCTAGCGAAACGATCGGTTATTTTCTAAAAACATTTACAATTTATATACTTTTTGATCTCTACACAGAGTACACACAGAGCTAGACAAGATGAGCATTTGAGGTTAAAAAGTATATAAATTGTAATTTTGTTTAGAAAATGGCAGATCGTTTTGCTAGATAAGACCCTTCTTTCCTCGGCTGGGATCGTTTAGAGCCGTTTGTAGCTGCATTTCGGAAGTTCAAATTCTGGGGCACCATATCTGTCCATTATATGGAGAGAAATCCTGAAATGTTTTCTTCAAAAAACATAATTTCCTTAAGGCTGAAGAAAGAAAGACATGAATATCTTGGATGACAAGGGGGTGAATACATTATCTGTAAATTTTTGTTCTGAAAGTGAACTACTCCTTTAAAGGAGAAATTCACTTCCAGAACAAAAATTTACAATTTACTCACCCCCTTGTCATCCAAGATGTCTTTTCTTTCTTCAGTCGTAAAAAAATATATTTTTGAGAAAAAACATTTTAGGATTTCTCTCCAAAATGCAGTTTAAATGCAGCTTCAAAGGTCTCTAAACGATCGGAAGAAGGGTCTTATCTAGCAAAACAATTTCTTTAAAAAAATGACAATTTATATACTTTTTATCCTCAAATGCTCATCTTGTCTAGCTCTGCGTGTACTCTGTGTATTCCGGTTCAAGACAGTTAGGGTATGTCGAAAAACTCCCATCTCATTTTCTTCTCTAACTTCAGAATCGTCCTACATCACTGTTTTAGCTTTTTTTGTAAAGTGTTTATTTTCTTTGAACATTCACTTTGTAAAGACTAGGTTGGTACTTCTGCAGTGATGACTGTCTTGAACTGGAATAAACAGAATACAAGCAGAGCTAGACAAGACGAGCATTTGAGGTTATAAAGTATATAAATTGTCAGTTTGTTTTTTTTTTGTTTTTTTTTTAGAAAATAACCAATTGTTTCGCTAGATAAGACCCTTCCTGAGCTGGGATTGTTTAGAGCCCTTTTTAAAGCTGCATTTAAACTGCATTTTGGAAGCTCTAACTCTAACTGGAGAGAAATCCTGAAATGTTTTCCTCAAAAAGCACAATTTCTTTACGACTGAAGAAATAAAGACATTAATATCTTGGATGACAAGGGGTGAGTAAATTATATGTAATTTTTTTCTGGAAGTGGACTTCTTTTAACCATATAGAATCTAGGCCAGTGAAGAAAAATGTCACATTTCCTCCTCCCCAAATTCCCAGAGATAAGCATATCTGACGGTGTTCATCCTTTAGCTGTTCGAATGGAGTGAATCCTAGAGTTAAGCTTGCCTTTATCAAGCCATAAAATGTTATCCGCTCCATCTCCCACATATTTCTCCATTATTTGTCTGCGTTCAGAAACAGCCGCCTATCTGACCGTCCAAACTGTGAATTTTCTAAATCCATTTCCAGACTCATATGTTTGGTTTTACATCATTCTTGTGATAAGATGTTTATTTTGACTTCGCTCCCGCACGTTTCCGAGGTAGAAATGGGATTTCTTTGTTTCCGCTTCACCGATGGAAGTCCTTGTCGCTGCATTGTGGTGGGAAGGTAACAATAGAGAGATGCTTTGATGCTTCAGAGATGGAAAACAAGGCACTGCAAAGCATTCTGTCATTTTAAATGTGGATGTTAGTAAAAGCATTACGGCTATTTCTCTGGAGGAGGATTCTTCTGAATTCATTTTGCTTTTATTATCAGGTCATCAAATGGAGTTGCTTCCGAAAGAGGGGGAGAATGTGTAATAAAATGAGGCTGTTAATTGAACTGGCTGCATTTCATAGTTTCGTGTCATTTACATCATTCTAATATGATGGTATTTTAGTCAGAGGAAGTGAAAGCAATAAAAGCAATCGCGGATGAATTGGATGCTTATTGCTTTGCCAATATATGACACTAATGCCCATCAGAAGCGTCATGCTCTAGAGCCAAGTGGATTTTATATGAAATCCACAAAAAAAAAAAAAAAACATTCAATGTTACTTCATGTTGCTTAGTAAATTTCCTAGCAGTTTCTGAGTGGAAAAAATGTTTCTACCCCAATCTTTCAAGTGCATCTCTTCTGTTTTAAAACCTGAAGTAAAATTATTTGTGACCCTGGACCACAAATTATTATAGGTCAAAATTATCATTTTTTTCTTTTATGCCAAAAATCATTAGGATATTAAGTTAAGTTAAAGGAGAACTCCGGTGTGATTTTGACCTAAAGTGTATTGAATCATGATACCGAGTGTAAACGTACCTTGCATATCTCATCTCGTCTTGTCCACTGCTGTCCGAAATCTGGGGTCAGTTAGCCGATGCTCACAACAGCTTGTCAATGAAAGTCAATCGGGCATCGAAGGAGCCATGTAAATAAATCACTGTTTTACGCCATTTACGAGGCACAAAGTAGCTCAACACTTCATTGGTAGACTTCCAAGGGCCCTGACATTTAAAACGAGACATTGAGAACTCATAAAAAGCACCGGTAGTTTATTTACAAGTAGATTTATACAGACAGTAACTGCAAGAAGTTTAGCGCCCGCCGCCATCTTAAATGTAGTCACGATAAGTCGAGTGTCGAACACCAAGGAAACTACAACCTGATACGTTGATAAGCTGATAAATTCCTTGGTGCTCGACACTCGACTTATCGTGACTACATTTAAGATGGCGGCGGGCGCTAAACTTCTTGCAGTTACTGTCTGTATAAATCTACTTGTAAATAAACTACCGGTGCTTTTTCTGAGTTCTCAATGTCTCGTTTTAAATGTCAGGGCCCTTGGAAGTCTACCAATGAAGTCTGGAGCTACTTTGTGCCTCGTAAATGGCGTAAAACAGTGATTTATTTACATGGCTCCTTCGATGCCCGATTGACTTTCATTGACAAGCTGTTGTGAGCATCGGCTAACTGACCCCAGATTTCGGACAGCAGTGGACAAGACGAGATGAGATATGCAAGGTACGTTCACACTCGGTATCATGATTCAATACACTTTAGGTCAAAATCACACCGGAGTTCTCCTTTAAGATCATGTTCCATGAAAATATTTAGTAAATTTCCTACTGTAAATATATCAAAAGTAAATTCTTTCTTAGTAATATGCATTGCTAAGAACTTACTTTGGACAACTTTAAAGGTGATTTTGCACCCTCAGATTCTTGATTTTCAAATAGCTGTATCTCGGCCAGTGTCATGTGACACTGAAACTGAGGTAATGGCTGCTGAAAATTCAGCTTCGCCATCAAATGAATAAAAACATTTTAAAATATATTAAAGTGTGGACATTTCACATCAAATATGTCACAAACCGAACATGGTGGTGTGTATTTCGCGTCTTGTGAAAACGTTCCCATAAGTACGCTTTGGTCATGAGATTAGGCTTCAAAAACCAACTTTTATTTTCTGAAAATACACATTTAAAATCACCACATTTTATAGCGATTCTCGAATGATTAATTCGAAGCAGTTCAATGATTCAGTCTCTCTAAACCCCTCCTTTCCGTGAGGCTATTCTGCTCTGATTAGTCAGATTGGTCCACCTCAAACAGCGTGTGTCAGAAAAAATACACCCATCGCAACAATTCCGCATTTTGAAGGCTCAATAGAAAATATAAAAATCTATTATTTATCATAGTTACAGGCTGTGATTCAGTGGAGCCTGCTTGTCCAAATCAACTGGGTACTGAGCAAACATAGAACATAGATGGGAATTATGCAAATGTTGTATTTAATAGAATTACTTTATTTACTGTAGTTTTGATCAAATAAAAGTAGCCATAGTGAGCGTAAGATATACAGTTAAGTTCAATATACAGTTAAGATATACAGTTCAAAAGTTTACGTACACCTTGCAGAATCTGCAAAATATTAATTATTTGACCAAAATAATTTTTTTTTTTAATTTTTTTTTTTTTTAATACTGGCCTGAATAAGATATTTCACATAAAATATGTTTACATGTAGTAGTTCAGAATAATAGTTGAATTTCTAAAATTACCCCGTTCAAAAGTTTACATACACTTGATACATACACTGAGGGACTCATATGCAACTATTACAGAATGCTTCAGAAGGAAACAGAACTTTTTGAATTCGAAGATCAGGTTAAATTTAACTTATTTTGTCTTCTGGAAAACATGTAAGTATCTTTTGTAGCCTTTGAAGGGCAGTACTAAATTAAAAAAATATGGTATTTAGCTAAAATAAGAAAAATGTACACATCTTCATTCTCTTCAAAAGTTTACACCCCTGGCTCTAAATGCGTCGTTTTTCCTTCTGGAGCATCAGTGAACGTTTGAACCTTCAGTAATAGTTGCATATGAGTCCCTCAGTTGTCCTCAGTGTGAAAAGATGGATCTCAAAATCATACAGTCATTGTTGGAAAGGGTTCAAATAGACAAAAATGCTGAAAAACCAAAGACCTCAACCATAACCTAAAAAATTACCACATATAATTTACTTTAAAAGTTCTGTCATCTAGTCATCTCATTTAAAACTGGTGCCACTGGTGCCTCTCAAAAATGTAGTCACATGACACCCCTGTAACCCATCACAAATTATATGAAGCGTTCTGATGAAAGGGTGTGCGAGATGACAAGGAAGAGACAAAGAGAAACAAGGCACCCGTAGGAGAGAGCGAAATGAATAGCATGGATCACAACATCCATTGGATCTTATCTTAATTATAAGGAAGATGATCTGCGCAGTTAAGAGTGAATGCTGAAGTCAGTACTAATAAACTGTGGTGGCATTTCTCTAATCGGTCTCCTCTCCCCGGGGAAAACAAGCGTCCCAGGGTAGAGGGAGTGAGCGAGTGGGCTGTCTGATGTGAAACAGGTGGGACCGTGGAGGAGTTTTCTTTTTAATTGCTTTTTGCTCATGCCTCGTTTCTCTGTTGCTCTCCTGATGAATCTGTCTTTGCGCTCTAAGGGAGTTCTTCTTTCTATGTGTGGCCACATGTCTTTGTGTGTGTGCTATATGTGCACCTGCACGCATCTCTGTGTGGATGGAAATGCCAGCGTATTGTTATAGTACGTCTCGGTGTGTGTTCAGTTTACACAGGAGACATTTTATGCACTGCTTGCAAACCCACTGTGTTTCTAAACAGGAATGCTGGTGTCAGTGTACACTGTCTCTCTCTTCTTGTTGCCTTTTACCTCCTTCATCCCTTGTTCTGTGGCTTGCCTCTGTATTAATCAAAGGAATGAGAGGGACAGTGTGTAACAAAGCAATCCCCACTCTGCCAATCCTGTCTTCATTCATCAGGCTTCAAAAGAGAACAGAAAGAAAACACACAGTAGAGTATTTTGAGATTTTTGGCATTGGGCAAATTACCACCCCATGTTCCAGTTCCAGATTTTTTTAGGGGGTTGTTATTATAGAAAATCAATATATATTTTAGCATTTAATTAACATATGCTTTTTAGTGCCACATTAAAATGTAAAAAATGTAAAATTACGAGATTAAAGTTGAAATATTTTGAGAATAGGCCTATTTGTAGTGCGCCAGCCACCCAATAATAGCAATAAGCTTTGTGCTTTTGGTATTTTTAATATAAAATAGTGTCAGCTCAGTTTTATAGTGAAATACAAACAATGTGTCTTGCAATAATGCATTTTTCACACTCTTTAATGTGGTGGGACAGATCACTGTATTTATGTGAATCAATCCTCTCTTCAATTACAATGAGACAATTGTTTCATTTAAATTATTCAGGGTTTTTTTGTGAAAATTCCACATCCTACTCTGCAAAGACGTCTGTAGCATCCAATCTTTCATTCCTCACATGTATTTAATTATAAACAACAATAAAACTTTCTAAAGTTTGAAGAGGACTTAACATCCAATTGTCAATTGCTACTAATTAATTCTCGTAATTTTGACTTTATTCTCAAAACACTTTGACTTTTTTTCTGGTAATTTTGACTTTATTCTTGAAACATTTAAACTTTATTCTCATAATTTTGACTTTATTGTTGTATTATTATGACTTTATTCTAAAAACACTTTGACTTTATTCTCATAATTTTGACTATTCTCAAAACATTTCCACTTTATTCTCATCACTTTGACTTTATTGCCTAAATATTTTGATTTATTCTCGTAATTTCAACTTTTTTCTCCAAATATTTCATCTTTATACTTGTAATATTTAGACTTTATTCTCATAATTTCAACTTTATTTTTGAAACATTATGACTTTAATCTCATAATTGCTACTAATTAATTTTCGTAATTGCTTTATTCTCAAAATATTTTTACTTTATTCTCAAACCATTTCGACTTTATTCTCAAAACAGTGACTTTTTTCAAGTAATTTTGACTTCTCTTGAAACATTTCCACTTTATTCTCATAATTTTGACTTTATTGTCAAATTATTTAGACTTTATTCTCAAAACACTGACTTTTTTGTAATTTTGACTTCTCTTGAAACATTTCCACTTTATTCTCATAATTTTGACTTTATTGTCAAATTATTTAGACTTTATTCTCAAAACACTGACTTTTTTGTAATTTTGACTTCTCTTGAAACATTTCCACTTTATTCTCATAATTTTGACTTTATTGTCAAATTATTTAGACTTTATTCTCAAAACACTGACTTTTTTTGTAATTTTGACTTCTCTTGAAACATTTCCACTTTATTCTCATAATTTTGACTTTATTGTCAAATTATTTAGACTATTCTCAAAACACTTCGACTTTATTCTCTAAACATTTCAACTTTATTCTCATCATTTTGACTTCATTGTCTAAATATTTTATCTTTATTCTCATAATTTCAACTTTATTTTATTGCATACTGCATATTGTTGTGAGTTTGGGTTTATCATTCATCTAGGAACGCAACGAGTGCAATTTTATCAGATTTGTAAGGTACATTTTTAAAATTTCAACTTTATTCTCAAAACACTTAGACTTTTTCTAGTAATTTTGACTTTATTCTTGAAACATTTCCACTTTATTCTCATAATTAAGACTTTATTGTCGAATTATTTCAACTTTAATTTTTAAAATATTTCGACTGTATCTCAAAATATTTTAACTTTATTGTCAAAATATTTCGACTTTAATCTTGTGATCTTAGATTTTGCTTTTTAACGTGGTACCAAAACACTGTCATAGCTTTGTACAGCATATATGTAAAACGTAGGTTACATAAGTGCGTCTGAGAGCGGCTCTGTTCACAGTAAATGCTGCTCCACACAAACTGCAGAGCGTTTCAAACTCCATCTCTGCATATTTTTGCATCTCTGCATAAGTTTGGGTTTATCATTCATCTGGGAACACAATGTGCACCATTTTATCAGATTTGTAAAGTAAATTTATAAAAATTTGTAAATCTACGCAAACACAGGAGAATACATTAATATCTTTCTCAATATGCTAATTGTCCATTGCAATTTCAAAATAAAAATTTTAACCCTCATTCTGAGTTTACACGTTTGATGTCCACATATTCAAGAAATGACAGTAGCTGTAAAATGTCCGTTGTAAAGAAATGGCCAAACATAATTAAATGTTGTTTATTAAATAGTAAATAAGGATTAGATCATGCAGTAAAGTGTAAAAACAATTGTTGCAGGAAATTGTTATATTGTGTAATGTACATTTAATACATTATGCATTTTAACAGTTTTGTTCAGTAAAACCATATGATTACTTGCGTTTGATACTTTATTTGAACTATTAGCCTTATTTCTATTATATATGTATTTGAAGTAATTTCTTATTCCTACAAAACAATTATAAATATTCAACTACTCGATTAATCGTCAGAATAATTGACCGATTACTTGATTACCAAAATAATCTTTTGTGACAGCCATAATTTGCACACATTTTCTCCTCCACTCAAACCTAAATGTTTCAAGACGCCCTAAAAGGTGGTTTCTGTAATCACTTTTGAATTATATTATTATCGTCATCATCATACCTCCCTATTTTCTTCCCCCCAATACTAGTGATATTAAGTAATTAATTTTTGGAAAGCTTAGAATCTTGTATGATTCAGTAGTGGAGGTGAAGGTTGAGGTGGGTGGTAAGCTGCTGAAAGTGTCCTTCAGAGAGGTGATTAGAAAGGGAAGTGAGGAGAAAGAGCTGCAACGGCTCACTTGGTGACAAAGGAAGCAGAACTGCAGAGAGGGAGCTGTGACGGTAATAAGTGAAACCAAAGCATTGCAGAGACATGGGGAGCAAGATGCTGATCCATGTCCCTCACAGAATGCACAAGCACACACACAACTGCAGCATAAATAGACTTCTCTAGTGTCTGTATGCGATATAAGCTCCAGAACAAAGGTAGCTGTAAATGGCACCTGCCCCACAGAGATTCTATCTCAGCGCACACAGAAACTCTCAAAAGTGATGTCTAATTTAACACAATTTTCCGGTCCATTTCCAGGCTTCTTAAACTGATTAATCCTTCTCTTACTGGTGGGAAGTACGATTCACACCATGGATTCTTACTGACAACTGCTTTTACTCTTTAACCATTTTATCTCCTGATTTTTCTTATTCTGAGCATGTCTGAAATATGTTACTGTATTATTACAATTTTAAATAAATGCTTTGTGTTTTAATATATTAAAACAAGTAATAAGGAATGATGACTGAGGTAATGATTCAGAGTTGTCATCCCAGGAATAAATTACACTTTAAAATATATTAAAATAGAAAACGGTTATATCAAACTATAATATTTCACAATATTACTTTTTGTACTGTATTTTTGCTTAAAGGATAACTATTGCAAAAATGCAACCTGGGCTGTTTTTTTTTTTTTTTTAACTGTAAACGAGACAAAAATATATCTAAAAGCATAATTACGACAAACAAGCCGTTTTTGAGATTGACCGTGATTTCGTTTTGTGCTCAATTGCCGGTGAATGGGAGTACTGAGGGCATAAATTTGAGCGCATCAAAATCGATATTTTTACAACACTAAGAAGGCTCGACACACCATGAAACTTTGCTCGAAGTATCGCCTGGGTCTCTACACATGAACTCGAGCATTGAGAACATTGTTTGTGTACACAGAGTTTACTAAAAAGAACGTTTTTGAACAACTCACTTTCACTGTTTGAGTTTCCGCTTGTGGCCGTCTTGCCAGTCAAGAGGTGTCGATCTCTGAATGCGAGGATGGATAGCTCCTAAAGCATATTTCCATATAAATGCAAGGCTAATTCGTTGTTTTGTCGCAAGTGAAAAAACAATATTAACCTTCTAGTTGTAAAAAGAGCCTCATATAAGCCTAATATTTCGTCCTATGGAGTCCATTCATTCGCATTCGGAGATCAACACATCTTGACTGGCAAGACGGCTGCGAGCGGAAACCCAAACAGTGTAAGTGAGTTGTTCAAAACCTTTCTTTTTAGTAAACTCTGTGTACACAAACAATGTTCTCAATGCTCGAGTTCATGTGTAGAGACCCAGGTCGATACTTCGAGCAAAGTTTCATGGTGTGTCGAGCCTTCTTAGTGTTGTAAAAATATCGATTTTGATGCGCTCAAATTTATGCCCCTAGTATTCCCATTCACCGGCCATTGACCACAAAACGAAATCACGGTCAATCTCAAAAACGGCTCGTTTGTCGTAATTATGCTTTTAGATATATGTTTGTCTCATTTACAGTAAAAAATAAAACAGCCCAGGTTGCATTTTGGCAATAGTTATCCTTTAAAACATAAGCGTTTGGCCATTAGTATGAGGTTAATTTACACATTCATTTACATCATGTGTCTTGTTCAGTTATATTAGGACCTCATTTAGTAAAGCCTTCATACTGTAGATAGAGCTTATTAAGTAATTGCTGCCTCTCTCAAGCTGACATTGTATTTAACAGTGTGGACATATTTTAATTGCAGCAGCAGAATGCAGTGCGACAATGCGAAGTGCTTTTTATAGTCTCTGTGACTGGTTAAGATCCTATCTATCTATTATTTAAATTTCACCAGCAGAGGTATGTTTTATTTTCACTTGTTTAGCAGCTTTCCCTAACCCCAAGAGAATGCTAAGCCTTCAAAACAATGCCAAACTAATAATTAGTGCCTACAGGTATGCTAAAGTACTGTAAACATAATTAAATGCACCAGCTTTATTTTCATGTGTATGGTGTTATTTTTAGAGTGTGTGTACATCTACAATACATGGTCTCTGCCTGATATAGCTGACTTTGAAGATATACTGTAAAATGTGAAAATCCCTTCTTTTTAAGATGTTTATCTGGTGTTGAAAAAAAAACATTTGACCAACAACATATTTAAATGTCACAGATTAACCTCTAGACACAAACACACTTCAAAGCTGCATGGTTTGCAGCGTTGCGGAATAAACAAAACATTTACTCATACAGTAACCCTATATTGTGACATAATATCCTTTTGCCAGTATGTGTTGTGGTGTCTAAAAGAATTTTGCATGCTCAAAGCCTAGTGTACCTGCACACGGATGCTAAGTTTGATTATTAGGCAAAAAAGTTTCATGACAGTGACCCATTATTGGTCATTAAATGATGACTTGAGATGCATTAGTGGAGTGAGATGCAATTATTTAAAGGCATAGTTCACCTAAAAATGTACTCAATCTCAGGCCATCCACTCCTCTCTCTCCACCAATAGCTATTCACACTGATGGTGGTACTGAGTGTACATCAGTATCTAAAAAGCACTTTAAAATATTTCATTCATTCATTCATCCATTCATCCAAGATGTAGATGAGTTTGTTTGTCCATTGGAACAAATTTTGAGAAATTTAGCATTACAGCATATCACCTGCTCAACAATGGATCCTCTGCAGTGAATGGGTGCCATCAGAATGGAAGTTTAAACAGCTGATGAAAGCATCACAATAATTTAAGGTAACTGGCAACTCCATTTAACATCATTTGATGCAAAAAAAAATCTAATTTGTATCAGGAGAGTAATGTGCACAGATCAAGCGCATTTACAAGCAAAAACAGTCCAAAACAGAGAACGGAATGGAAGCATTATTATGAATTATGGAGTGGGATTGTGGTCAGAAGTGACTGTTAAAGTTAAAATGCCTTCATTTTGGATTTGTTTCTTACAAACACACAGCTTTTCACTTCATAAGATGTTAATTGATAGATAGGAGTCATGTGGATTACTTGTGAATTATTGTGATGGTTTAATTAGCTGTTTTGATGGCAACCTATCAGAGGATCCATTGATGAGCAAAACATGTACTGTAACGCTAAAATTCTCAAAATCTTTTCTAATGGACAAACAAACACATCTTGGATGTCCTTTCATTTTTAGGTGAACTGTTACTTTAACAGACCTTGAAGGATTAATTCACTTCCAGAATAAAGATTTCCTGATAAATTACTCATCCCCATGTCATCCAAAATGTTCATGTCTTTCTTTCTTAAAGGCTGTATCAGCGATTCTAGGCTGAAACATAAAGTGTCACATTCAGCTGACCTTTCTTCACGATCCGCTCGCTGCCTGCCCCATAAATCGGCTGTAAAAAAACCCGCGTCTCTGTGGTCAGCCTAGGGTCCGAGATATGCCAAAAAAACAATCGGTGCTATCAACCTTTCCACAGAAAAACAAACAGTGTTCCAGCCAATCAGCGTCAGGGGGTTGGTGTTGTGGACTTTCGCTCCACCTCCCTCACATCCCTGCACCAGTACGAAAGTCCACAACACCAACCCCCTGACGCTGATTGGTTGGTAGCACCGATTGTTTTTTTGGCATATCTCGGACCCTAGGCTGACCAGAGAGACGCGTTTTTTTTTTTACAGCCGATTTATGGGGCAGGCAGCAAGCGGATCGTGAAGAAAGGTCAGCTGAATGTGACACTTTATGTTTCAGGCTTGAAATCGCTTATACAGCTTTTAAGTTGAAAAGAAATTAAGGTTTTTGAAGGGAACATTCCAGGATTTTTCTCCATATAGTGGACTTCAACAGGGATCAATGGGTTGAAGGTCCAAAATGCACTTTCAGTGCAGCTTCAGAGGGCTCTACATGATCCCAGGTGAAAAATAGGGGTTTTATCTAGCGAAATGATTGGTCATTTTCTAACAAAAAATAAAATGTATATTTAACCACAAATGCTCGTATTGTACTAGCTCTGTGGTGCTTGTCTTCATGCATTGTGAAATCACGTTGGTAAGTCATATGCAGTTAGTTCTTCGTCTTTTGTGGTTAAAAAGTATATAAATTTGTATTTTTTTTAGAAAATGGCTGATCATTTCACTAGATAAGACCCTTAGCCCTTTGAAACTGCAATTTGGACCATCAACACACTGATCCCCGTTGAAGTCTAGAATGGAGAAAAATCCTGGAATGTTTTCCTCAAAAGCCTGAATTTCTTTTCAACTGAAAAATTAAAGACATCCAACATATTGGATGAGAAAGGGGTGAGTAAATTATCAGGAAACTGTGGAGGTAAACAAATCCTTTACCGGGCAAGAACTATGCAGTATTAGTATTTTTTTTTTTTTTTTTTTTGTTTTGCAGCTATTGGTGCTTTCACCATCTCAACAGTTGTGCACACAAATGCACAACAAAAAGAAAAACATGTGTTTCATTTGTCCGGTGTGGCTTGGACATAGAAAAAATGCCTGCTGTGCCCTTTAAGTATGATCAATTACAACATTGTGTGCATGTATGGCACTGCAGGGAGGCCAAGGTGCTGCTTTAACCCCGTTTCAAAGAACTGCTATGTCGACCCATTTATTTAATTAAAATTGATTTTCAGTTTTCAGTTTGAGCCAAACTATTTGGTTTTTTGTTGTTGCTGTTGTTATATATACAGTTTCTATTACAGCTTGTGCTGCACCCTTAAGGCTATGGATTAGAAAGAGTTACATTACAGCAGAGCTGTGAGATGATGATGATGATGATGTAGCTTTTTCCTTGCTTGGTTAGTTTGTCCATCTCTTAACCAAAACCAATAGAAACTGTGAATATTTCTGTTTCATCTAGTGTTAGGGACACCTTCCATGAATGTGGCTTTCTGGGAAGTTTAGCAAAATAGATTGAATGGACAGTGATGCTCCAGAAGGAAAAACGATGCATGAGCTTTTGAAATTAGGGTAAACTTATTTTGTCTTCTGGGAAACATGTAAGTATCTTCTGCAGCTGCTGAAGGGCAGTCCTTAATAATGTGATATTTAAGCAAAATAAGAAAAATGTGCACATCTTCATTTTGTTCAAAAGTTTTCACCCTCGACTATTAATGCATTGTTTTTACTTCTTGAGCATCAGTGAGCATTTGAACCTTCTGTAAAAGTTGCATATGAGTCCCTCAGCTGTCCTCAGTGTGAAAAATGGATATCAGAATCATACAGTCATTGTTGGAAAGGGTTCAAATACACAAAAATGCTAAAAAATTAAAGAACTTGTGAGACCTGATAGATTTTTCTGAAGAACAGCAGTCAGTTTAACTGTTCAGGGCAAAAAAGGGATTCATGAACAACTGTCACTAAAAACAAAAACAAAACAAAAAAGCCCTGTGGATCATTAAGGTTCCAACACAGCATTAAGAATCAAGTGTATGTAAACTTTTGCACAGATTTTTTTTCTCTTGTGTTCTATATGTAAACTTTTGTTATGTGAAATATTTTATTCAGGTCAATACTAAATAGACAATAACAAAGTCTTATTTTGGTAAATTAATTAACATTTAGCAGATTCTGAAAGGGGGTGTAAACTTTTGACCTCAACTGTATCTTATTCATTAGTTATTACAGAGACTCTATGTAAGAAGAAATTATTACAAGGATTTCCTCAGTTTCCACTTGAATAGCTGGCGTTGATGTTGATTCGAATAGACGCTGGGAGATGTGTTGTTGAGGTTAAAGAGGCCACAGTGTATTGGCCACAACTGTTAGCATAATTATTTCTCTATGGAGAGAGAGAGAGATGTACTGGAATATAATGACAGGCTTGCTGGGACCTTTTTTCTCAGCTTGCTTTGTGCTCCCTACTATTGCACATCTGCTGTGCACTAATCAGGACAAACGCACACGCACTACTCTCCCAGCGGACCTCGGCCTCTGAAGTGTCATCCGCACACATGGACTTGAACTGCACATCTGCACTGGTTCCGGTTGCCCCGTCCTTTTTTCTTTTCTCATTCATTTCTCTTCTTTCTAAATTATTCTAATGTGCAGGTCTTCTCATCACGACCAGCTGTGCCATGTTATCCGTTCGGTTTGTTGGCCAACGTGGGGATAGACAGTGCATCTACACAAAAGATAGGGCACAACTAATGGGTTACCTAGCGCAGGTGTGTATGATAAGGAACGGTAAATCATGTGGGAAGTCACCGTTCTGAGTGTGTGCAGAAAGCCCCCTAAGCAGATGCAATCTGTGATGTACAGCTGGAGATGAGGAAGGGGGTCAAGAAAAGACACTCAGACGTGCTAGATCTCCCCTCCCCGTATCCAATCTTCCTCTCGCTCTCTCGTTCTTTTTCTCTGCTCAGAGTGATAGGGTCAGTAGCTGTGATGGAGGTCACTAGTGATCTGTCTTTGTCTGTTGCTTTCACACGGAGAAGCTGGGAATCTAACAGAGATGTACTAGCATAACTACACTCACACACACTTATTCTTAGCTCTCTAAATGAGGAAATAACATACTGCTATTGTCTTGGCTGTCAGTCAACTGAAACTTTTAACCAATTTAGTTACAGTAATTACGATTCATTTATCTAATGTCTTAAGCAGCACGGGTATATTTGTAGCAATAGCCAAAAACACATTATATTAAGTATGTAAAGATCGTGTTCCATGAAGATTTTTTTTTGTGAATTTCCTACAGTAAATATATCAAAACTTAATTTTTGATTAGTAATATGCATTGCTAAGAACTTAATTTTGACCATTTTAAAGGTGATTTTCTCAGCATTTTAATGTTTTTGCACCCTCAGATTCCAGATTTTCAAACAGCTGTATCTCGGACAAATATTGTCCTCATTTATTTAGCTTTTAGATTATGTATAAATCACAATTTTAAAAAATTGACCCTTATGACTGGTTTTGTGCTCCAGGGTCACATATATCAATGTTGCTTAGACAAGCCCTTAATTAATGATAATACATGGATATTATGGTATTTTGGCAGATGAGATGGCAAAAAGTGGTTTTAGAAGTCAATATAGAACAGTTTAATTTCCATAACATAAATGTTCTAAATGTTTTTTTTATATATATATATATATATATATATATATATATATATCGTTTATATTAATAAACAAAGAATAATGTGTTAAAGGGATAGTTCACCCAAAAACAAGAATTCTGTCATTAATTACTCAACCTCATGTCGTTCCATACCCATATTGTAAGTCTTTCGTTTATCTTCGGAGCACAAATTAAGATATTTTTTATTAAATCCGAGAGCTTTCTTACCCTGCATAGACAGCAACGCAGCTACCACATTCAAGGCCCAGAAAGGTAGCTTTTTGCACGCAAAAAATAATAATAATATTTTTAAAAAATTAGTAAACTAAACAACTTCAGTCAAACATTTCTTTCTGGAAAATTGTGCCTCTACCTACATATTTTCTAAACTCAAAAAATGTACATATTGATACAGGTCACTGCAGTTTTCAGGTGATATGAACACTAGTGGCAGTAGAATACCAATAAATTTTAAATTTCCTTTTCACACAAATTTATTTTACAGTATTAATAGATAATCGACTAATAAGGAATAATTTTGTAGGGAAAATATTTATCTATGTATATTTTTTTTTTGTCCGTTGGATTTTTCCATCAAAATAAAAGCTCAACTGCCGTTTCCATCAAAAATAAATGCTTAAAGTGCAGTATGAATTGCTGACAGCTACTGGTTTAAATGGGTAACATTACTGCAGTCCAAATTCAAAACATCTCTTTAAAGTGTAGAAATTACAGTAGGAAAGAAGTATTGAAATTTCCCTGCTGTAGTGTAAAGCAAAAATAATATACTTATTAAAAAGTAATTTTCATTTATTTTACAGTGCAACTGTTTTACAATATATGGCTGTTACTACCACTTATGTTATTATTTTTATATTCTGATTTGTTTGGCTTCCTAAAAACGCCAGTGTGAATGTAATTTCGACTGAGAAGTCAATTCACTGACTTTTTTCTGACCTAAGTTTTCTTAAGAACATAGGTTGGAGATCTTAATTTTGAACTCTCAAAGTGCATTAGATAGAATCATTTAACTTTAAAATGTACAAAATTGTCATTTTTTTAAATTCTTAATTTTTTTAAATATAGCAATCAATATTGTATTGTGGACTTCATATCGCAATATTATCATTACATCGCTTGCATTTTGCATAGTTCCTTGCACAATGCTATGTTATGACCACAAAACACTTACCATAGTGCATTTTTTGTTAACTAATATATTGTCACATTTGCATCACATAGCAAGCTCCATATATATGGCTTTTTTAATGTAGTAAACTTGCTTGGTAGCATTTGCAACACACAATGCTCAGGTACAAATCCTGCGAAATATGAGTCACGATAAATACGCAATTACATTTTTATCCCATTTTTGTCTTTTTTAACACTAATATAGCTTGTATGTTTCATTAACCTTTTAGTATCACTCACCAGATAATTCATTTCAGAACTAGTACAATACATGCAACAACAAACATAAAACATTGCTAGATACACGTTCATCAGTTTTGAATAAAGAACACTCTTTTAGCACCATTCACTGGACAGTTCACTTTGAAGGTGTCATGAAACAAACAAGAAGCAGAAATGTTGCCATGCTTTTACAAGTATGTTTTTCCAAAGATTCTGGGTTGCAACATTTTGCAAGTTGTTTTTCTTGTCTGTACTACAGTGTAGGTGATGTGTGTTATAAACTATAAACACAAACACACACTTTTCCTGTCTCTCTAAGATCTTAATAAAGCACAGTAACACCGAGTTTGATTTGCAACAGACATATCCTGTCAATCAAGTCACTTTAATTCATTTATAACAGCAACAGTGTTTAAAGTGACAGATCTGTTGAGAATTACACACTTCTGTCCGATATTTCCCCTGCTCATCCTCTTACTAAGCTGTATCCCTTTGGTCTCTTTTCCCTAATGGTGTCTTTTGAAGTTTGAAGGTTTCTTGTTCTAAGAAAAATGATGTTAATTCTCTTGCGAATGAGATCGTGAAGTATGTCCACTCATCTGATATTCCTTCAGAACAGTAAAGATTAGTGCAAGTCTTAACTATTGATTTTAACTAATTGAATAATTAATAGATTTTTTTGAAATGGTAAAGACCATACTTGTGCTTCTCTGAATATATAGTCAGACAAAAAGGAAGAAGAATTAGTGCTACAAATGGATGAAACGGCTTCGGAAGCACATGAGGAAAGAATCCATTGTTGTTCGACCACAAAGCCCCAACTTCTTCAAACAGCGAGGTTTGTATAGAAATTAAAAAGCGATGAAAAGCGAAGAATGAAATGAATTTTAATGTCACCCCAGTCAGCTCTTGTGTTTTCTTCCTTGAGTAAAGAGAGAGATTTGAAAGCGCACATGAAATGCCCCTCAGTTTTCAAGGTTGCCTTTGTGTATTCTCATTTCATTTACATTCGGTTGGATAAAAGCCCTCCGTCTTTCAATCTGTTGAATTGTGTGATGTGTAGATTGGGGACAGTATGTTATGCATTAGATTTGGTCATTGCATAGCTGTTCACCCATGGGAATGGGCGGAAGAAGCAGATGAGTTTAGCGTCCCTGTGGTCACGTGCAGACACACACATCAAATCTCTCATTTCTTTTTATTTTTTTTCAATGTTTCAGTTACATGTCCAATTTTTAAATTACATCTGATTCTCTCAACCCCAGTCTAGAGCAACATTTCTCTGCATTTCATTTGCAATATGAAGCTACGGGGCTTGGATGTGTAATATGTGATAAATATTTAGTGGCCAGCAGGAAAGAGTTGGCCTACATTTGCCGTCTATTTGTCTCGTCTTGCTTTAGAATGGCTATAACTGTGAGGAATGCTACTGACTTATCTACCACACTCGCATAAACACAGATGCACAGATACAGTACACACGGGATCAGGCGGCACGCACATACATGCTGATGGGCAACGTACACATTTACATCAAGGAGAAAAAAATAACTTCAGTCTGCTTTTATCTCCCTTTTCTTATTAATTATGCATGCCTCAGTGGGCCGCGGTCAGGCGCTCATGAATGAATACATTTGCGGCGCACACACTTTAGTTCCTCTCACGGTAGTGAAGAGGTCTTTAATAGCTCATTAAGCGGCCTGCAGTACTGTAAGTGAGCGTTAATGTTCTCTTTGCAAAGGATGGACGACCACCACATTGTGTGCTCTGATTCAGACACCCCCATTCAAAGACTAGATCTAGTTACCCGACGCAACAAGATATTTTTAGAAATTAATCCAAAAAACTGTTGACTCCTTTTGAATTTTATTGGATGGACAAAAAACCGAGATTAAACAAAAAAGGGCATTTAAATGAGAGACAGGTCATGGGTCAGTCAGATTTTTTGTTACTTCTGCTTCAAAAAGTACTGAACTTGCATACTATAGTGCATGATATAGTCAATGTATTGCCTATCCCTAGCTGAAATATGTAAATACAGTTGAGGTCAAAAGTTTTCACCTTTCGGAATCTGTGAAATGTTAATTATTTTACCGAAATAGGGGGGAAATTACAATATGCATGTTATTTTCATTTATTTAGTACTGACCTGAATAAGATATTTCACATAAAAGATGTTTACCTATAGTCCACAAGAGTAAATAATAGTTGAATTTATAAAAAAAAATGACCCGGTTCAAAAGTTTACACCCCCTTGATTCCTAATACTGTGTTCTTACCTACAGTAAATGATCCACAGCTGTGTTTTGTTTTGTTTAGTGATAGTTGTTCATGAATCCCTAGTTTGTCCTGAACAGTTCTGAACAGTCCTAAAAAATTCTTCAGGTCCCACAAATTCTTTGGTTTTCCAGCATTTTTGTTTATTTGAACCCTTTCCAACATATACTGTATGATTTTGAGATCCATCTTTTCACACTGAGGACAACTGAGGGACTCATATGCAACTATTACATAAGGTTCAAATGCTCACTGATGCTCCAGAAGGAAAATACATGCATTAAGAGCCAGGGGGGTGAAAACTTTTAGAATTTGAAGATCAGGGTAAATTTTTTATGTATTTTGTCTTCTGGGAAACATGTAACTGTATCTTCTGTAGCCTGAAGGGGAGTAATAAATGAAAAAAAAAAAAAAGATCTTTAGACAAAATAAGAAAAATGTACACGTCTTCATTCTGTTCAAAAGTTTTCACCCCTGGCTCTTAATGCTTTTTTCCTTCTTGAGCATCAGTGAGTGTTTGAACCTTCTCTAATAGTTGCATATGAGTCCCTCAGTTGTCCTCAGTGTGAAAAGATGGATCTCAAAATCATACAGTATATGTTGGAAAGGATTCAAATAAACAAAAATGCTGGAAAACCAAAGAATTTGTGGGACATGACGGATTTTTCTGAAGAACAGCAGGGAGTTTAACTGTTAAGGACAAACAAGGGACTCAGCTGTAGATCATTCAGGTAAGCCATGTCAAAGCAGTAACTAAATCAGCATACTATCATCTCAGAAACATTGCAAGAATTAGATGTTTTGTTTCCCGTCAAGACTTGTTCATGCCTTTATCACCAGCAGGGTGGACTATTGTAATGGTCTCCTCACCGGCCTTCCCAAGAAGACCATTAGACAGCTGCAGCTCATACAGAACGCTGCTGCCAGGATTCTGACTAGAACCAAAAAATCAGAGCATATTACACCAGTCCTCAGGTCCTTACACTGGCTTCCAGTTATGTTTAGGATAGATTTTAAAGTACTTTTACTTGTTTATAAAGCACTCAATGGCCTAGGACCTACATACACTGCAGATATGCTCACTGAATATAAACCTGAAAGACAACTCAGATCACTAGGATCGAGTCAGTTAGTAATATCAAGGGTTCACACAAAACAAGGGGAATCCGCTTTTAGCTATTATGCCGCCCACAGTTGGAATCAGCTTCCAGAAGAGATCAGATGTGCTAATACATTAGCCACATTTAAATGCAGACTCAAAACTCATCTGTTCAGTTGTGCATTTATTGAATGAGCACTGTGCTACGTCCGAACAGATTGCATTATTTTATGTATAATCATTTTACTGTATTAATTCATTTTAAATCATTATCTTAAATGTTCTTAAATTTTGTTTTTATTGTGATTATTATAAATTTGTATGATTTTATGCTATTATGATTTTAATTCCTTTTATGTACAGCACTTTGAATTACCATTGTGTATGAAATGTGCTATATAAATAAACTTGCCTTGCCTTGCCTAACAACACAGCATTAAGAATCAAGGGGGTGTAAACTTTTGAAAGAGGTCATTTTTATAAATGTAGTATTTTCTCTTGTGGACTATATTTAAACATCTTTTATGTGAAATATTTTATTCAGGTCAGTACTAAATAAACAATAAAATACATTTTGTATGATCCCTTGTATTTTTGGTAAAATAATTAACATTTTGCATATTATATATTTTGTTGTTTGTTTATTTATTTATTTATTTATTTATTTATTTATTTTACATTTTTCATTAAAAAAAATTCAATAAATCATGAAATGTATTAATATTACTAATTTAAACATAGTACCAGGCGAGCTTCCAAGCAAGTTTACTACATCAGAAAAGCCATATAAAGGGAGCTTGTTATGTGATACAAATGTGAAAATATATTAGTTAACAAACCAAGCACTATGGTAAGTGTTTTGTGGTCATAATGTAGCATTGTGCAAGGCACCACACAAAATAATTGTTTATTAACCAATTATCTAATAATACTGTAATAGTAATTTGTGGGGAAAGTAAAAAAATGGTGTTTTAATGCCACCAGTGTTCATTTCAACTGTAAACTGCAGTGAATTGTCTGAATATGTACATTTTTGGAGTTTAGAAAAAATGTATGTTGTGTTTGTGTACATGTATACATGCGTAGTTATAGTTTGGGGACAATTATTTCATATGGGATTTTTTTTCTCCATAAACAGAAAAAAATCAGTAAATTAGGAAATGTATTAATATTACAAATTTAAATAATTCTTCTGACAAGTAATATAATTTATTAGACTAGACTAGCTGCAGGCTGTTTACATTTGCCAAGCCACATGCCACGTTTAATATATAAACTGTGACTGCAGGTGTGTATTTACCAGTGCTCATCAAATTTAAACTTATTAGTTTTATATAAAGATTCCTCCAAGGCTCTGCTATTTTTTATACATTTTTACTAAGAAACAGTTCTTTATTTCCAGCCCTAGGTGTACTGTAACCTCTGAAGCTGTAATACCATTTGCTGCAGACTTTTGTTTAATGACATGTTAACCTCAGTCGTATAAACTTCCAGCCCTCGTCTGACTCTTCAAGTTTTTTAATTTCTGTTTTCTCCCTTTTCATCAACTTCTTTCTTATACCGTTCATCTGACAACACACAAATCTTTCCTTAGCTACTACGATCCCTATCCCTCTCCCTCTCCCTCTCATTCTCCTCCCTCATGGAGTGCTCTAATTGAAGAGGCATGTGCTCTACGCCCCTCTTGTGGGACTCTGTCATTGGCTGCAGGCAAAACATCCGAGGCCAGGCCCCTGCCAGGTGGCATCTTTTTGGGAAGGCCACACTGCGACTTTCCTCTCTCCTTGCTTGCATCCATCACCTGCTTTAATTCTTGGCTATTTACATTCCTCATACTCCTGCTCTCTCTTCATTCTTTATTCTCCTAACTGTGACATGAAACACTTTTTACTTTCTGTTTTTTTCTTTGAAGTAACTGCATAGATTTCCTTTTTTTTTTTTTTTTACTAACTTAAAAAATGCCTGTGGCGACATTTCTGTAAAATTATATTAAAAAGATTCTTGGACACTTTACGCCAATTTCAAATTTAAATGTCAAGTGAGGAGCACTAAAAGCTTGTTTAGTTTTATCCGAAGCAGATGAATGTAAATCTGGCAACGTTTTATTACATTGGTTGTTGTACATTTCGCGGCACTTTGGAAATGAAATGTCTGGGGACTATCACATTTGAAACTAACATACCACCTACAGTCAAACCAAAATTTATTCAGACACCTTCAACATTTCTCACATTATCACAGTTTATTCGCTATTGTTTAGAAAATGGAAATAAAATAAGACAAGAACTCAGAGCTAAACTGTGTCAGAAAAAAATCATCTTGATAATGTCAGATAACTTTGATAGAAAGGTATGTAATGGATTACAATCAACCAAAAATCAGACAAGTTAGTATGACAATATGTACACAACTATCAATACTTTGTTGACCAATTACCAAGCAATGCATAATTTTGTTCAGTCTGTGGTGTAAAAAGATCCATTACCAATTAAAGAAAACACACTTAAGCAAAACATGGTCTGGTCAAAGTGTCAAATCAAATTTTTGGTCCCAGTTTTTTATTAATTTTACTGGTAGTGCACTGTATGAAGAATCTTTTGGTATAATATGTCACAGTTGACTTTATTTTGCTATCCTCACATAAATTAACTTAAAAAAAAAAAAAATCTGGTGTCTGAATAATTTTTGATTTGACTGTATACTCTAGTCCTACTCTAAAACTAGTCCTACTCTAAAACTAAACTGAACACAAATATAATATAAAACGCATTTGCTAAAGCAACCATGCCATTTTAGCTTGCAGATACAATTCTTTGAGGTTTATTTTTTAGTTTTTATTTTCTTTTTTGTCATGAGTCATGGGATTCATACTCAAGCCTTCTACATTGTAAGTGCAATGTGCTACCAGGTGAGATTCCAAGCAAGTTTACAAAGCCAGAAAATCTATACACATCACAACGTCACAAACCATTTACAAATCATTTACAAATCATGCACTATGGCAAAAGCATTTTGAGGTCATAACATACTTTTGTGGAAGGAAACGTATAAAAATAAGTCTTTATCAATCAATAATTTGCCCTGTAGTCATAATTTAGACCAAATTTAAAAAAAACTGAGTGTCTATTTACACTAAATGCAAATAGCCTGCCATGTTGCCATTTACTGGCTGCCATTTACCTGGCATTTACACGAACTTCACCCACCAACGTGTGGTTGGGCTAGACAACATTGCAAAAGATGGCGGCCAGTCAACAGCTCCAGTGACGCAGATATTAAAACGCATAGCGTTTTTGATGCGATCAACCTAAATTTGAATCCGCCTTTTGCCGAACACATTCTTCTCCATTTTCTCATCTCATATCACATCACATCAGAAAGGCAGGTCATTCAAATGCTCACCTATCATTCATCGACCTCAAATAGGCTTTTAATCTGACAAATTATGTAGCATGTAGTAGCAACTTTACATGGCTGCTCAATCTAATTTTAACCTTTAAAAAAAGTGTGTTATTGCCAGTGCAGTCACTTGCTCTTAAAATACTTATACAGATAAATCTAATACATCTTTCAAATCTCTAAAGTCTACGTTTATTTGTGTGCACTCAGAATAACAACGAAACACTGCGCTTTTGTAAAATAATTCAAACAAACAGGATGCGCTTTCTTCTGTCTCTGTGAACTTAGGTCGCTGTGATTTTTCCAAGTAAGACATGTTTCTGGATTAGCATCGTTTGTTTATCCTGGATCAACATTACTGTCTAAAAATATAGACTTAACCCAATTCCCTAAAACTAACCCTACCCTTAATTTATTCCTAAAATCAGAGGGAAATGATAGCTGACAGGCTTAACAAGAGTGAAGCGCCTAATCCTGATTGTAAACCTAAAACAGACATTTCCTGAAAAGTTATCCCTCAATTCTGATTGGTTGATCAGAATGTTGTTCCAGGATCATCGATGATGTTTATCCAGGAACATGTTGTACTTGGTGAAATCACATTCAGCATTCAAGTTGATCACGAAACTCCGTGTAGGATATACTTGCCTTACAGACATGAAAAAAATATATATAGAGAGAATGAAATGTCTACTTTTAAATTAACCAATTCAAATGATCCACTACTGTGGAGATGACGAGTCAGGTTCGCTGACTTCATCTCTTAAGCCGAAAATCAAGAAAGCACTAGTTTATCAATAAGTGATTAAAATGTCCTTGCTGTTTTGCCCTGACACATTCATAATTATTACATCTGCTGGTGTGCTGTGGCAAGCTTTTTTGTGAACGCTTGAGCATTTATTAGGCTATGTACGGCAATTAAAGGGTCATTATTATGATTTATATGATTTATTAATAAACGCGTCGACGTGTAATAAACTAATAGTCGAATAATGCTTAAAATGAATGACGAGTAGTCGACCAGAAAAATCTTTAGTCGAGGGCAGCCCTACTTCTTCTAGTGTTCATTTCAACTGGAAACTGCTGTGATTTGCAGGTATAGGTAAGTTTTTGAAGTTGAATAAAATTGTAGGCAGAGGCACGTTTTTCCATTGAGGATAAGTTGGTTGATAAAATACAGACGTCAGTCAAGATAAGCGCTATCACACATTCAGTATGAGAATCTAACCCTTTTATCCCAGAGGGCTCTTCATGGTGTTTAAATTTACTGAAATGGTTCAAAATGTGATAGATTGACAGTCTCCCTCTTGGCATCACTTTCCCGCACTTCATAATCATTTTAATCTCGGCCTGTGTGAACCTGATAAAATTTGTGCGAACTATTGATTTGTGTAATGTATTTTCTTATCCCTTCAGGAATAGACAATGAGCACATAATCAATATCAAGGGAAGAACTGGGCGGTTCTATCTATCTGGACAACTGGTTTGGATAGTGCATCTAAATTCAATTATTTTCCCTGACATATTTTCACCATTATCTTAAAAGATTATTCCAAACATACTGTGGCCAGTGTGAGTGTGTGTGTGTGAGTAAGATGCTATTTTGCGAGGCAGTTTGGAAACGAGCTGTGGTAATCTTCTCCGTGTTGAAGGGGGTGGCGCCCGCTATCACATGTGATTGATAAGGATGTGGATTGCAGGAATTAAAAAGCTGTGGAGTGTATGCGTATGTGTGTGTGTGACACAACAGAGAAAATATCAGAAAGCTGCATTCTGCTGCATTTGAATCAAAGTTCATACTTGTTCACGGGGTTATTTGTGAGTGTATACCTTAGAGTGTGAGCTGGCCAGTCCACTTCTTTCATCACTCTAGCCTGTGGCAGGGTCAAAGGCTAAACAGCCCTTATTGACACAGCGGAGCAGAGCAGGTAAAGAAACAGGGCAGAGTTTCAATTTCACACTGTAATGGTGGAAAGGAAATGGCTATAGCTATGTGTGTGAGAGAGAGAGAGAAAGAGAGCGAGGGAGAAAAGAGAAAGGAGGATAAATCCTTCAAAAACATTCAAAAGATTTACAGGAAGAGACTAATCCCTTATCACTTTGGCAGGAGCGTTGTAGCTGCAAGCCTTCATCTGTCTGACCGCTGCTCCTCCTCCTCATACTCCAATTCCATTCGAGAGAGCCATCAGCTCTCTTTGTCTGAATCTTATGTATTGTGCGCCGGGTTTTATGTACAAAGCTTGATTTACTATGTGACATCACTATAAGGGAGATGAAGGGAGTGTTATGTAGAGGCAGTAAGCGGGAGCTTTATTTTCACCTTGTGTTATGGATTGTATTGTGTGGATTGTGCACACAAATCCCATTTGATTTCGAAATTCAGTCTGGCTGTCTGCTGTCATTCTGCAAGTGATGTAATCTCATCCGTTTGTTCAGACAATGTAGTCAATATCCGTTGCATCTACATTGGTTGCTGTAGTAATAAATTCAGTGTTGTGAGTGTCACACTGTTTGATATATAAGGATGGAGAGGCATTGAAAATTAGTATAGTCACACATAGATCTTGACCAGGTGTCTTCACATTGGGGTCGCTGGAAAGTTAAGAGAATTTGAGACACTTTTTCTATATTTTGAGTGCTAAAATTTCTGTGGAACTGTATTTATAGTAGAGATGCACCGATTGCAATTTTCTTGGCCGATTCCGATTCCGATTTTATTTTTTTAAGAACTTTAATGAAAGCATAGGCCTATACAGAAATATTTTCTTTAATTAAATGTATTTTATATTAAAATAAATTTTTAAACATTACAGGATCTTCTTACAACAAAATAACTTTAACAGCAAAATAAAGTGCTTTGTGCCTTCGAAAAAGGTATAAAATTAGTTCCTGTAACTAACATAGTATAGTTATACTAGCAAAAATCTTTTCCTCAATGTATTTTTTATTTATTTTATAATAAAAGAAATGTATAAACATTACAGCATCTTCTCATATTAAAATAACTTTAACAAAATAAAGTGCTCTGAGCCTTGAAAACATTAGAAATAAAATATAAGTAACAAAGCAGGCATACAAAAATCTACTTTTCTTCAATGAATTTTATATGGAATTTTTTTTTTAAACATTAATTACAGGATCATCTCACAACAATAACTTTAATAACAAAAAGTGCACTGTGTCTTCAAACAGGTAGAAATAACAATGCTAGTACTAAATGCTATTACTTGAGCATTAATGGCTAATTATTCTTGATAAAGAGAAGCATTTCTGCCTTGTCACCAGTTAATCCAGCGGTACTACGCTTCAGAACATTCATTCACATATTTGCGCTACTCCACCGCATACAGCGTCTTCATACACAGATGAAACTTACTAGAGAAGTGTAACATAAATGCATCTGCAAATAAATACAAATTAAATTCACGTCGCGCACGCTTTAATTACTTTCAAATGGAACATATATGCTCGCTTCAAACTATTAGTATGTGAAGAGGCTGTATGCAGGCGCAGCGCAAATATATGAATGAATGAAAGTGTAGTAAACGTCAACGGATTTCCACTGCTCAGGGAGTAGGGAGCAATGAACATTGGGCAGGGACCATGTCAATCGGAACACAGTTCATTCACGGAGCTTACTTCCAACGAGCGGGTTATCTGAATCAGGTGTGTTAACTAACAGAGACATGCAAAATATGCAGAGCGGGGGCGCGATCTACCACATGTCCAGCCAAGCTAAACAAGCGCGTAGTTCGTGGTTGTTCCCTCACGTTGTATTTTGGCCTTATAAATGTTACAAACTGCGATCGTTGTGTCATCTTGTGTCATCGACTGTGAGTGCGCGCGCGTGGCTGTGATGTAATTTCATGCGCCTCTGGCAATAAAGGGATCGGCTAGGAATCGGCAAGAGGAGAAATTGATGAGAAATTGATGAGAAAAATCGGCCAATTCCGATCACTAGCCGATCAATCGGTGCATCTCTAATTTATAGTGAAAAGATATTTACAAATACATATGAATTGAAAATGCCTAAAGGATTAGTTCACTTCCAAAATAAAAAAATCCTGATAACTTACTCACCCTCAAGTTATCCAAGATGTTCAAGTCTTTAAAAAGGTAAAGTAGGACGAAAACTTTGTTTCATTTTCTCCTCCAACTTCAAAATTGTCCGTCATTTGTTGTTTAATTTTTTTAAACACTTTTATCGTTTTGTAAACACTGGGTCGGCCTACGCCACACCTGACCTTTCTAGCGTGACTACATAATGTGTGACATTGAGCTAGTGCAAGATGAGCATTTGTAGTTAAAAAGTATAGTATTTTTTTTTTTACTTTTCAAAAAATGACCTTCATTTCACTAGATAACACTCTTATTCCTCGGTTGGGATCGTGTAGAGCCCTTTAAAGCTGCATTGAAACTGCAATTTGGACCTTCAGCATATTGATCCCCATTGAAAAAATCCTGGAATGTTTTCCTCAAAAACATTAACTTCTTTTTGACTGAAAAAAAAAAGAAAGACATGAACATCTTGAATGACATAGGGGTGAGTAAATGATCAGGATTCTTTTATTATGGAAGTGAATCAATCCTTTAACTGTTTTCTTATAGTGAGAGAAAAACACATACACATTTTTACAAAGTTACTGTTTTCCAGGTAATATTTCAATCATTTGATTTGGCATCAATAAAGTAACAAAGAAGCCAGTTGTTTAATTTAGCAAACAAAATGTTGCCTTATATATTATTACAATTCTTACACAGTACAAATGAGTCTTTATATATAAAAACACATAGCTGTCTTTATACTTATATATATATATAAAGGGGACAGTGTCAGTTTAGTATTATTTATATGCTATTGTAACATTTGTGACCCTGACTGACCACAAAACAGTCTTAAGTAGCATGGGTATGTTTGTAGCAATAGCCCAAAATACATTGTATGGGTCAAAATTATTGATTTTTCTTTCATGCCAAAAATCATTAGGATATTAGGTAAAGATCATGTTCCATGAAGATATTTAGTAAATTTCCAACTGTAAATAAATAAAAACGTATTTTTTGTTAGTAATATGCATTGCTAATAACATCATATGGACAAATTTAAAGGCGATTTTCTCAATATTTTGATTTTTTTGCGCCCTCAGATTCCTAATTTTCAAATAGCTGTACCTCAGTCAAATATTATTCAATCCTAACAAACCACACATCAATGAAAAAAAAAAAATTAATTAAAATTATACTTAATTTTGTTATGGTCTTTTTGTCTAGTTACAATAACAACACTAAAAGGGGGTTTCTCACAAGAGACTAATCATAATTTGTGGATGTCCTTGGCATCAAAAGTATAAAAACATAGTTTTGTATACTTGGTATGCCTTGCATCTAATGTTCAAATTGAGCCTCTGTCCTGTTTGTGTATGTATTTCACATGTACCACAGTTCCCAGAATCTTATGTAAGATCCCACCAGTGGCTCTCACCATTCTTTTGTCCTTTCAAAGCGGTCAGTTCTGTCCCACACACTGTATTCCCTTCTGCAGCACACAAAGGCTCATATATCTGCATCACTGAGACTCTGTGGCTAGTGTGGCACCCCCTAGTGGTCACTGCGATATATTGCTCTGCGTTAGGTGGACTGAAGATAATGAAAGAGCAGGTATCGCATCCTCAAAGGGAATGAGCCAATAAAAGACAATTATTTAGTTAACATGTGCGGAAAATTAGTAAATAGTGCTGACAGTATCCTGAATATGCTTAAGTCAGAAAATTAAAAGCAAGACTTATTTAATTTATCGGAAACTGGGCGTAAGAGAACATGTTTGCTCTTGTTTGTCTATATAAGGACTAATGTTGTGTTTCCCACATTTTCAGCTGGCTGACCCCCGACTTTGGACACTTAATGGCTTTGTGCAGAAGTGCTGATCCATTCAGTAATTCCCTGTCATCGTGACCAGAGCTCGTTAAAACACACACACACACACACACACGCACACACACAGGGCAATGAAAACCCTAGAAATTGCTTTCTGTCCTCTTAATAGAAAACGGATAAGATCTGATAGGCTGGTGTGTTCTCATAGAGCAGCTGGGACGGGCACACACACGCTTTGTACGGTGACAGCGACACCCCCACGGTTTAACATAGTCTTGTGCTTTACACTCATAAACGCCACTAATGGGATCAACAATAGATATTAAGTGGAGATGCATTTTCCTTAAAGGTTCTTTACCAACAGTGCCATATTTAGTTTGTTTGGCCTTTCCTTTTTGCAGATCTTTTGATTGTCTTAAGTTACCTGCAAGCTAATTAGCATGTGTTTGAACGGCAAAGCACCTGGAAAAATACTTGCAAACATGTAACAGCGGGTGATATGTGACAAGCCTCCAGCGACAAGCAGTTCGTTTGTTTGCTCTGAACGTAAATCTGCCGCATGACATGACACGAACAGCCAATCATAAGGTGATTGATGTTTAATTTACTGTGTGCATATCAGTGCATCCATGTGTAGGAATTCTGTCTGATATGATAAGCTGATAATTATTATTAATTACAATAAATATGATAATTCATTTTGTTTTTGTTTTTTATGTTTTTTTTTAAATTTGTCACTTATGCTCACTAAGGCTGCATTTATTTGACCAAAAATAGAGTTGAAATAGTAATATTGTGAAATGTTATTGCAATTTTTAAATAACTATTTTGTATTTTAATGCATTTTAAAATGTAATTTATTTCTGTGATTATTTCTGCCATTACTTCAGGGCTTCAGTGTCACAAGATTCATTAGAAACCATTCTAATATGTTGATTTGGTGGTCAAGAAAAAATATTATTGTCAATGTCTGTTGAACAGCAGTGTAATTAATTTTGAACAATTTACTAAAGACTACATTTAACAGTATTTATTAAAATATTATTAGTTGCCATATGTGACCCTGGACCACAAAACATGAGAGTTATAATGGTAATTTTTTTAAGATTCATCTAAAAGCAAAATCTAAATATTTAGAAAATTGTTAGAAAGTTGTGCAAATGAAGTTCTTGGCAATGCATATTACTAATCAAAAGTTATGTTTTGCTATATTTACTGTAGGAAATTTACAAAATATCTTTGTGGAACATGATCTCTGCTTGATCTCCTAATGATTTTTGGCATAAAAGAAAAATCAATAATTTTGACCCATACAATATATTTTTGGCTATTGCTACAAATATACTTGTGCTACTTAGGACATACAGAAAGCAATAAATTGCTGTATTGTATACATTTTCGACAGAGGACGATATGCATCCTAGCTATATGAACCAATGAGATTTCACAGTAGGAGGGGCTACTGAACATGACTCTGAAGAAATGTAGCAAGGATTGTACAGTACATACAGAATAACAATTTCTCGAAAGCAGCATTTGAATTGAAACAACAGCATCATTGTATTAGTTGCTGTTGTTTTGTTCTCAGTATTGCTTTTCCCATGCCCTTTCCTTTCCCTCTTGTTCCTCCGTTCTTTGCTGTCCCTCACCCATCAGCTTGTGCCTCACGTTTTGAGAAATTGCCTCGGTGATGTTTTCTGACAGTGACGTTAATCGAAGCACCAAACGCATAGTAGCACTCCAATTGAAAGGAAATTTGCCCACTGCCTTCTACACAAAGCCAAACAACCTGTGACCGCTTTCACGCACACATATAAACGTGAAAGTCCTGTGGTGCCAGAAATGTAAACACAAGTTCACGCTGGTGCAAATCGAAGGGCAAAGTTTTGACATTTGAAATGCAAAAAAAAAAAAAAAAAAATCGTAAATACCAAGTCAGATGTCTGGAATGATTTCCTGATGTCTCGTGGTGTTGTTTTCTGCAGTAATTTTGAGTCTGTTGTGATCATTTATACATGCATTTTTGCACAAATTGCTCATAAAATGTTATGTTACTTACATCAACTAACAAACTTAATCTACTGTGCTTAAACAAATCAAATTTATTTACATGCTTTTCCCACCCTGCACTGTGACCATGTCAGAATGTATTATTGTTTGTTTTAGGGCTGTCACAATTCATCGATTTAATTCGAGTACTCGGTTTTAAAATCAGACCTAGCGCATAGACTAATTTCCAAGGCTGCGTGATATATTAAACTCATTTAAAAATCATAATACAACATAATACTGTTGTGAATACACAAACGCTATGATTTGGTTAAATAAATATATGTGCTTTAATTATTTACATGCGTGTAGGATATGTACGTTCACAGTAAATGCTGCTCCACACAAACAGTTATCATGTACATGTGTGGAGCGCCTCAAACTCCATCTCTGCGTATTGCTGTGAGTTTGGCTTTATTATAATGCTCATCTTGGAACGCAACATGCGACATTTCATCAGATTTATACGGTAAATCATTTATAAGCCTGCAAAAACAAATGAGAATACATCAATATCTTTCTTAGTATGCAAACTGTTCATCGTGATTTGAAAATAAAAGCTCAAACCCTTTGAGTTTACACATTTTGATGTACACATATTAAAGAAATGACAGTGGCTGTAGCATTTCTATGGTAAACAAATGGGCAAATATAAAAAATTAAGTGGACATTTTAATTAAATGTTGCTTAGTCAATATTAAACAAGAATTAGATCGCACAGTAAAGTGTAAAAACAATCGTCAGGCCGTTGGTGTTGTACATTAGTTCTGTTGTTTATAATATAGTGTATTTGAACAGTTTTGTTCAATAAAACCATGATTACTTGCTTTTGATACTTTATTTGAACTATTTATTAATGTCTCATTGCTATTATATATGTATTTTAAGTCTTTTTTTAAGGCTATTGTTCGCTTAGGTCTGTTTTTTATTACCACAAAAATAAATTACTTATAATTATCTGAGTACTTGATTAATCATCAGAATAATAGACCAATTACTCGATTACCAAAATAATCGTTAGTAACAGCCCTAGTTTTTGTCTTATTCATTTAAGCAATCTTTTGAAGATCAGATAAATTGTATGGCTAATTTCCACAGAAATACTGTGGAATTTGTTACGATAGAACAATAATTGGTCGAGATACAACTATTTGAAATCTGAAGAGTGCAAAAAAATCTAAATACTAAGAAAAATTAAGTTTTGATATATTTATGGTAGGAAATTTATCAAATATCTTAATGGAACATGATCTTTACTTAATGACTTTGGCATAAAAGAAAAAAAAAATAATAATTTTGACCCATATTGCTACAAATATACCCATGCTACTTAAGACAATATTATTAAAATAACACTCCTACATCTTTAGTTTCATTATAGTGCAAGATATAGTTTGCACACAGCTCCACTTTTATCTGCTGTCTTATAAATCTTGGCTGGCCAACAATTAAGGAATGTGAGGCTTCCAAAACAAAAGGAACAAGGGAGAGCAAGAGAAAGTGTGTTTGTGAGAGAAAAAAGAGAGAGAGAGAGAGAGAGAGAGAGAGAGAGAGAGAGAGAGAGAGAGAGAGAGAGAATTATGATTCCTCCCATCGTGCTCTGACCTGTTTGCTCATTCATAAGGCGTCACTTGTCGAGGTCCATAGAGAAACCAGCAGGATGTGGAGCAATTAAATGCACCGCGTGTTGTTAGAATACCAATGCGCTCCGCCGTTAACGTGTGTAATCTCAAACCTCCGCCGTCTTTGTGCCACCTGCATCAAAGCCTCAGAGGAACTTTTCATTAATCTTTCAGTTTTTTTATTTTTAATCACTGTCATCTCCCCCTTTCCTGTTCCTGTAGCTTCATCTATATTTTTACTAAAGGATCACAGCAACTTTTACATTTGCATATGGTAAGTCAAAAGTAATGGACCTAATCAGTTCCTGTACTGCAGATGCTGATACTTCTGGTTAGATTTAAACTGTCGAACCTTAAACCTTTATAGCGGTGCTTTGAAAAACAAAAAATAAATTAGCACTGCCACCTCAAAGCGTGATTCTCCTGTGCGAAAATTGCAGCGGGGTGCAACAGGAGCCACTGCTGTGCAGATTAGCGCACCAATTACACCCGTGCATGGGAACGCAAACTTTTCCTGCTGTCAACAGATGCTTGTGTGTGTGAGATTCTGTTAAATAAACAGACATTTCCTAATTACAGAAAGAAACAACGAGAGATAGCATTGGTATCTGTGTAGACATTAGCGGGTGGCACACATTATTGCTAATTAGTGTTGTCACTGAAGATAATTCACAAGAGCCTGCAAACGGCACTACAAGAGCACTACGGTTTCACGGACCTCATGCTTCACATAATGGTGCAGAAAAACTGAATTTCTCGCTTTTACGCAAATTTGATGTAAATGGATGGAATTGTCACTCGGTGGCTTTATAAAACACATAAATGAGTTTAACAGTGTTTGGAAATGTCTGAGAGAAAAGAAAATCCTACTCTGAGTTTGTTATATGATAGCTTAAAGGAGTAGTTCACTTTCAGAACAAAAATTTACAGATAATGTACTCACCCCCTTGTCATCCAAGATGTTCATGTCTTTCTTTCTTCAGTCGTAAAGAAATTGTGTTTTTTTGAGGCAAACATTTCAAGATTTCTCTCCATATAATGGACTTCTATGGTGCCCCCAAGTTTGAACTTCCAAAATGCAGCTTAAATGCAGCTTCAAAGGGCTCTAAATGATCCCAGCCGAGGAAGAAGGGTCTTATCTGGCAAAACGATTGGTTATTTTCTAAAAACGTTTACAACTTATATACTTTTAATCTCAAACGCTCATCTTGCCAAGCTAGAGAAGATGGGCATTTGAGGTTAAAAAGTATATAAATTGTCATTTTTTGTTTTTGTTTTAGAAAATAACCCATTGTTTCGCTAGATAAGACCCTTTTTTCCTCGGCTGTGATCGTTTAGAGCCCTTTGAAGCTGCATTTTGGAAGTTCAAACTCAGGGGCACCATAGAAGTCCATTATATGGAGAGAAATGCTGAAATGTTTTACTCAAAAAAACATAATTTCCTTACGACTGAAGAAAAAAAAACATGAACATCTTGGAGGACAAGGGGGGAGTACATTATCTGTACATTTTTGTTCTGAAAGTGAACTACTCCTTTAAAGGGATAGTTTGTCCAAAAAATTACAATTCTTTCATTAATTACTCAGCCTCATGCCATTCCAAACCCCTAAGACATTTGTTCATCTTTGGAACACAAATACAAATATTTTTGATGAAATCCGAGAGATTTCTGACCCTGCATAGACAGCAATGCAACTGACATGTTCAAGGCCCAGAAAGGTAGTAGGGACATTGTTAAAATCGTAAAAAAATATATATATTTTTGTTTTCTTTGCGCACAAAAAAAGTATTCTCATAGCTTCATAACATTACGGTTGAACAAATGATGTCACATGGACTATTTTAACAATGTCCTTACTAGTGATGCGCGGGTCGAGGTTTTTTTCAACCCGCGGGTCCCGCAATTATGAAATTATTTGGCCCGCCCCGCACCACTGTGTCTATTTTTACAACCCGCCCCGCCCCGCCCCGCACCGCACCGCCCCGCACCCGCAACCATTAAATAGACATACTATGCATTGTAATGCAAATGAATACAGCTTTTTTTTTGCTTGGAAACAATCACAAACATCGCCCTTTAAACTGGCAACAACATACTGTAAGATTATGGATATGAACCATAAATCAAATCATATTAATAACAAGATAATCGGTGGTGTCACGTTAGTGGTGCCGGAAAAAAAGTGGGTATATACGCTTATATATGAATATCGTTTTGAACTTTCTATTTGAACGCATTCGTTTACTGGATCCTTGGAAGTTCTGATCATAAAAATCTGCTTCTTTTTATTTGTAAGGTATTGTTTTCGTTATTATGAACTGTTTAAAATGACTAGGGCGCGCACGCATCACGCGCAATCACCATCAAAGCAAGCCGGCGCCACGGTCCTGACTGTATCATTGCTGTCTTTATTGTGTGTTTTTAGCGAATATTTACATTCATTCACATATGACTGGATGTGGTTGACTGTCTTGATTTTGACTAATGCAGGATAATGCGCATCCGAGGAGATTTAAATACGCATAGCACCAGGCCTGCAGAGCCGAATGAGCGTTCGCTTGATGCGCTTGTGGCTGGCAGCGGGAGCTGCTTGGCGCTTTCGTGACGTGACGTGTTGATAACCTTATTAAAGAACTTAATAAAATATGAAAATAGATATTCCCAAATATGTAATATAGACTATAGGGAATTGCACGCAATATACATTTTTTTTTTTTTTTAATGACCCGCCCCAACCCGCCCCGCAAATAAAGTGACAATTTCTTTACCCGACCCGCGGGTTACCCGCGGGGCCCGCGGGTTATGAGACGACCCGCGCATCACTAGTCCTTACTACCTTTCTGTGCCTTGAACATGGTAGTTGCATTGCTGTCTATGCAGAGTGGCGGGAAGCTCTCAGATTTCATAAAAAATAATCAAAGATGTTGCTTTGTTGCTAATTCCAAAACATTATTTTAGACCTACAGGGCTTGAGCTGTTGATAGTAATGCAGTTATTAATGCAGTTAATTAATGCAGCATGTATACATCTCCTGAGTGTGTGTCTCTCAACAATTTTTGGCAGCAGTGTCTCTACTAATAGAGGAACTGTAAGTTTATCTGCATCAAAAACACCATTATTACTTCGCTAGTGAGAAATGACAGGCAGTGTTTAAGTTGCTAAACTATATTTTACTGATAAGATCATCACCGCAGTGTTGACAACACATTTCTGTGTGTATGTGTGTGTACTGTGTCTGTGCGTTTGTAAAGGAGAGAGAGTGGGAGAAAGAGAGTGCTTTCAGTACATAATAAAAAATGATTTTGTGGCAAAATCATTGAAATAAGTTGGCGTTTTTATCTTGTTGTTTTATCTTGTTATTTCTTTGCTTGGTTAGTGTCATTGTGGGTTTTGGTTCTTTCGCTGTTGCAGGCTGTAAGGACCTTTGAACTAACTGAAGTAATTTGGTGAAGTCAAATGGACATATAATGCAGTCAAAACCTGACTTGAACTACCCACACGTTTCCCTGAAAATAATTGCACACCTTATAACATTTGTCAGCCAATCAGATTCTAACATTCAAGCCCTGTAGTATAACTTAAATTAATAAATGCTTTCATTGTTAGTTCATGATACTTAATGGCTAATAGTCCTAATAGTCATTTAAATCACAGGACAACATAGATTAGGGTGTCATTTGAAGCATGCTCCCGTGTTCCTTTCTGTCACACATATGGTCAGAGTGTCATTGACATTACTACATGTCAATACTAAAAATCAGACAACTCAAGGATTTTATTCATGGTGGCCTGAACGCATATAAGTGCCCATATACAGAGATATATGGGCACATTTTCCAACTGTAACCTCAGCAGAAGGTCAGCGCTTAGTGGAAGGACAGTGGAGATGGCAGAGACAATGATGCTTATGAAACATTATGCACTGTATTTCATTCTGCTGGAGGACATACCTGGAGGACATATCATATACTGAATTTTAAAAACCTGTTTGGACAAATTGTTTATATTTTCCAGCATTTAAAGGCATAGTCCACCCAAAAATGAAAATTCTGTCATCATTTACTCGTGTCCTTCCAAACCTGTGTGACGTACTTCTGTGGGGTACATATTTTAAAGCATGTTTAAACAGTTTATAGTCCAATTGACATCTGTTGTATGGACAAAATATAAACGAAATCAATGGGAATCGTAAGTGGTAATCAGCATTCTTCAAAATATCTTCTTTTGTGTTTAGCAGAAGAAAGACACACATACAGGTTGAGAGAATGATGACACAATTTTCATTTTTCGGTGAACTATTCCTTTAATATAACTTTGAATTGCAAAGTGTTAATACTTATAGAAATTAAAATAACCTAGATTTATACAAGTGTTTAGAGTTCATGGTAATTCTTGCATTAACATAAATGTGTGAGGTTGGGTTTTGAGTATTATGTTGCATATCTACCATGCTTGTGTGAATATGACAACCTGACTGTTCCCTGAGGAGAGATGAGATGTGGGTTTACAGGCAGCCACCTAATCAGGGAATTTGGTCTCACCAGTGGGATTTCTCATCTTCATCTCTCTCTCTCCCTCCTTCTCTGACAGGCCCCTGTGGAAAGGGAGATGTTATGGAGCAGTGCGCTCTGCCTGACCAGACCCCAGCCGTGGTGCTCAGGCTGACGGAGGCTCTAGAGAGACTGGGTGAGTTTGCTCCTCTGCCTCACCTATCTAATTGAACTATTCAGAGAGAGTCACTTACATTGGTGAGCTATGATGTTACTGACAACTTCTAGTAATTCTAGTGCTCAGTTGAATATTTCCTTTATCTTAAATTAAATATATATTTGTGCAAGTATAAAAAACTTGCATCTAGAATCAGTTAATACAGTAACATGATAATGCCATTTTGTTTTGAGCATATAGTTGAGGTCAAAATTTTACATACACCATGCAGAATCTGCAAAATGTAAGTTATTTTACCAAGAATAAGAGGAATCATACAAAATGCATATTATTTTTTATTTAGTACTGACCTAAATAAGATATTTCACATAAAAGACCTTTACATATAGTCCCTGTTCAAAAAATGTTCAAAACTTCTAAAGCATCAGTTTGAATCTTCTGTAATAGTTGCATATGAGTCCCTCAGCTGTCCTCAATGTGAAAAGATGGACCTCAAAAGCATACCGTTATTGTTGGAAAGTGCTCAAATAAACAGAAATGCTGAAAAAACAAAGAATTTGTGGGACCTGAAGGATTTTTCTGAACAACAGTGGGCAGTTTAACTTTTCAGGACAAACAAGGGACTTGTGAACAACTATCACTAAAAAAACAACAACAAAAAAACAGCTGTGGATCATTCAGATAAAAACACAGTATTAAGAATCAAGTGTATGTAAACTCTTGAACAGGGACATTAAGTGCTTTTTATTTGAAATATCTTATTCAAGTCAGTGCTAAATAAAAAATTACATGCATATTGTATGATCCATCTTATTTTGGTAAAATAATTAACATTGAGCAGATTCTGCAAGGTGTATGTAAACTTTTGACCTCAAAATGGTGATACCATGGTATTCTTTGAAATACGTTGTAGGACTGTATACAGTAAATGCCACAACAATCACATTCAAGACTATGTTGTACAGTATTATTCAAAAGTTTGGGTTTGGTAAGTTTTTGAAAGATGGCTGCATCAAACATACAGTAAAAAAACAGTAACATTGTGAAACATTATTACAATTTAAAAGAACTGTTTTTTTATTTTTATATATTTTAAAATACAATTTATTCCTGTCATGGTAACTGAATTGTCAGCAGTAATTACTCCAGTTTTCAGTGTCACAAGATTAATCAGAAATCATTCTTATAAGCTAATGTTGTGCTCAAGAACACGTTTTAAAGCTATCAATGTTGAAAAGAGCTGTGCTGCTAAATATTTTTGTGAAGAAAAAAAATATTTGGATTTTTTTTCAGGACTTTTTGATGAACAGAAAAGTTGAAAAGAACAGCATTTATTTGTAACAATATAAAAATGTCAATTGTCACCTTTGATCAATTTAATGCATCCTTGCTTCATAAAATTATTTTTGAAAACATCGAACTGAGGTCAGACCCTTGAAAGGTAGTGTATATATTTAAAATACAATGTTTTTTTTACCATCTAATACCATTACTTTACCATTGTACCTCCTCAGTGCATTTAGTAAGGAGTTTTAATGTAGTTTATTTCTTCAACAGATCAATTTACTTAACAGTTTGGTTTGCATGATACCACATCAGATTATAAACCTGACTTTTGACTGTCTGCTCTGTCCTGTGTTCAAGACTGGGAGAATGAGCCACTGTACCGGCCTGGCCAGACCTCCGCTGGATCTCCAGAATTATTGCAGGCTTTGGAAACAGGTAATTCATGCCATTTCTTTCATCAGTGGTTTATTTTGTACATTCTAATTTCAAAATATCTATTAAATAGTATATTCAGCCCCATGTGTGTAATAGGCATGTAGTTATTAAACAACCATTAAGTTTCAGTTTACCTAGATTGATTGTATGGTATAGGAGTCTTGAGAGTCGTAATTAAAATTAAACGATCATGAATGGGATCTAATTTATTTACATCTAAGATTAAAATGTTGCTTTCATGTGTCTGTGGTGCAAAAGAAAAAAACTGAAGGATGACAGTCCTAATTGTGAGATGCGTAAAACATGAACAGATGAAACAATAATACCTTCTTGAGCAGTGGAGTAATTTCCTGTGCTCCGCACGCAGTGTAGATCCAGGCTACTGTTGTTGAAAAAGTTTATAAAGTTTAGCTGAAGTTCTTATTTAGCACCACAAGGGAGTGCTCTGGCTCCGTACTTTTTTGGGGAGATGATGTTTCCAAAAAAACTTGGCACTACTATTGAATTAGATGAAGCAAATACGCGCATATTCTCTCTTACACACACACACACACACTGCATCCTTTCCCTCTCTACTAAAATGATTAGATAGAGCATGCATTTCCCATAGGAGAAAACTCATTTTATCACTGTAGCTCACATACAATTGTTGTTTCAGACTGAGACTTTTATTAAGTTTAAAAAAGGGACTGTGTTGAAGATTGTGTTAGCAATCTGTTATGTCACTGAAGTGCAGATATATGTACAGGTAGTCCAGCAAAACCCTTGACATCTTGACACAACTTAAGCTACGATTTAAGCATCACAACCATATAAATAATTTCGCAGGTTGTTACATGTGCACTAACATGGCCTGGGCCTATTCATGTCACTTTCTTTAGAGTACATGTGCACATTTATGCTCACATGCACAAATCCATAAAAGGGCAAAGGGTCTTTCACGAGTTGCTGCACAGATTCCGAAAAATGCCTTCTGACATGAGCACTCTTATGAACTGAGGAACTATATGTATAGGGTATGTTGTCAGGTTTTGACTATTTGACATGAATGTGCTTTGACAATGCGGTAAAGCCAGTTTACGGTGGTGTAGGAAAGGTTAGCTTTTTTCATATTGACCTTCAGCTTTGGTTTGAGATTTTGCCTTTTAAAAGTCCTTTGGTATGTTGGAGAATGTTCTTCAGGCTTATAAGTCCAGTCGCTTATTATGTCATAACAGCTTTAGATTAGATTTGGACGTTACACAACTCTCAATTTCCTTTTCAGAGTGATTAATTTTGCATGTGTTTTGGGTCAATGTTGTGTTACACGGGCAACTGACAGATCTCATTTTTAAATGTCATAACCAGTCAAAAGTTTTTGAACAGTGACGTTTTAATGTTTTTTAAAGAACACTCTTTTGCTCACCAAGCCTGAATTTTTTGATTCCAAGTAAACCAAGAACAGTGCAATTTTCTAAATATTTTTACTATTTAAAAGTTAATGTAAAATGAAATTTATTCCTGTGATCAAAGCTACATTTTCAGCATCATTACTCTAGTCTTTATTGTGACATGATCCTTCAGAAATCACTCTAATGTGCTTTTTTGCTGTTCAAGATTCATTCAAGGCACAAGTATACAAATACTTTAGCCTAAGTTAATACTTGTTCAAAACAATCACTTTAGCAAAGTTTATGCTATTTTCTGCTTATTTTGGTAAATAAAAGAATTAAATTTATTTCCATTAAAATATGTTAATATAAAACATAATTTCAAAATACAGAAACAACATCATTTTAAAATGTAAAGATTCTGAAATCATTGAAGGAAATCCCATAGTAATTTAATAGATTTACAGTAGTAACAATTAATTATATTTTATTATATTATATGATTTACAGTATATGATGGACACCCAACCTAATATGAAATTTACAATCTGAATCTAACAATGTCATGTCAACAAATGGAAAAGTCAGCCTTCTGAATTATCATCCTAATTGTTGTGCCTTTTTAGCCCCAAGAGCAGGGGTCTTTTGACCCCAAAAACCATACTTTTACATATTCTTTCGTTATTTAAACACTGTTGCTTTAATTATCTTAAACAATTATAGAATTATAGAAATTAATACTTTTATTTATGCTTTAATATATAATTTATTTATATTGTTACAACAATTTCTATTTCAGATAAATGCTGTTCTTGTGAACTTTCGATTCATTAAAGAAACCTGAAAAAATGATACTTTTCAACATAATAGTAATAATAATTTTTTGAGCAACAAATCGGAATATTGAAATGATTTCTGAAGGATCATGTTACTGCAGTAATGATAATATAGTAATATTTTAAATAGAAAAAATATTTTAAAAATACTGTTTTTGCTGTTTTTTGAATCAAATAAATGCAGGCTTGGTGAGCAATATAAAAAATCTTTCTGTTCAAAAACTTTTGACTGGTAGTGTATATATACATATAATAAAAATTCATGTATATTTATGTATGTATTTGATTAAGGTTTATGTCATCTCTTTCTTATATGCACCTTTTTACATAACTTTTGTTGTTTAAATAGTTCCATTCACATCTAACCATAAGTCTAACCTTTGACTGGTATGAATGCCATTAAGCCAACCGTGAAACGTTACGAAGTGTATCCAGCACCCATTTCCTGCAGTTATATAACACGTTAGTTACTCAGTGTGGAAATACTCACACCATTGCATACACTCTCATAAGTGTTTTGGCAGACACGCACCATGATTGCCATTTAAAATCCCAGCCAAGAAGTGGTGAAGTCCAGTGGCCACAGAAGACCAGAGACAACATTACGTCACCCAGCTAGAGTTTGTGCTAACCAACCAGCGATTTGTGGATCAACAGTGTGTTGTCATGGATACGGCAAGCCGTTTTAGCCACGGGGTTACATATTTTAGAGAAATGAGAAAGAACGAAAGAAGAAAGGTTTCATGTGGGAGGCAGAGAGGAGCGCAGAGAGGAATGACTCATGATCAGGTGTATCGAAGATCGACAAGTGCACACGCAGTAAATTCAAACTAATGGTCAAGGAGAATTGACAAACATTTGCATGTGTGCATGAATATGCATTCGGTGTACAGCAAAAGCACACAAGCGTGAACACACACGTACACAGTCGACGAGAAAAGAAAAACGATTCCAGCTCCGGTCTCCCTGGATACAGTGACAGGCGCACGGAGAGCGTGGCTGACCCGTGCCCACTCCACAACATGCCAACAGCCCCTCTTCCCTTCTGTTTATTAATTTCGACATTCATCATTGACGCATTTTTCGTCTTTTTCCTGCGTGAGAGAAGCTGAGCTCAGCTAAACACAAATTAAAAACACTCTTCTCATCTTCCGCACTTCCTGATCTCCCATTGGCTGCCAGTGATGTCATCCTGTCTCATATGCAATAGTCAATAACCTATTAGAGTCCAGCGTTTTACAGTCAGCTTGGGCAGAAGGGGCTTCTGCCACTTGAGCTTTTCTACGCCCTTTGTTTTATTGGAGTCTTTTAGCGATTGTCTTGATTAACACACCCTAAATTCCTAAAGATTTCTGAGGGAAGACGGTTCAGTGCCCCGTGGGAACACTTTGTTCTGCGGGTGGTGTTATAATTGTTTTTCATTGCAAATGATGCTGTTTTTTTTTTCCTGTCTGTAAATGCAGGCCATTTACACACTGCAGAAATGCAACCATCTGCGCGTATTAATTTTATATGGTATGTTTGAGGTATATAACGCATCACATGCACATTCACCTTTATATGAACTTTTAGCATCCTTAAGCTGTATCAGCCATTCATTTCAGTCATTTCAGCAATCCTGTTGGAAATTTTCTCACCTTTCTGCAGGATGGCCTCTCTAGTTTTGTTTATGCTCACTCTACCTGCATAATCTATCCATGGCATCTGTTCTGTCCAGCTCTTTCTCCTCTTTTCTGCAGATACAGCCTTGGAAGTGATCACTAACAGTGATGTCATCCCTCGATTGCTCTCTCTCTCTCTCTCTCACACACACACACACACACACACACACACACACACACACACACACTTACTTATGGCCAGGCTCCTCCCTTGTTCAGCCTTGGCTTTTAGAGTTTCCTGACAGAGATGTTCTGATTGATTTCGTCACTGAGTTAGGGGCTGTTTATTGAGGATGCGCTCGTGCATCCATCTGCAGTGTTTTTAAATATATCATGTGTATATATATATATATATATATATATATATATATATTAGGGCTGTCAAAATTAACGCGTTAATCGCGCGTTAACGCAAATTAATTTTAACGGCACTAATTTTATTAACGCGCGATTAACGCAGCGCGCATTTCTGTTTGACCCACTACCTAGCCCATAGTTAAAGAAATGGATGCAGTGCTGCCAACCTAGCGAAAAGTGTCTAGCAACAATACATAAACACATAATTGGACAAACCCAATATAGTTTCTGAGGCTCTTCGGTTTTGCTGAACGTGCGTGAGGTCTCCCAATGAATGCGCGCGCACCTCCCTCTCTTCATATCTGCGTCTGCTCTGTTCAGCGAGCGGCAGTGGAGCAGCGCTTTCGGTTAAAACAGATGTTATGTTCATTCCAGTGCTTGAAGTGGGCCGGTACGCAGGTACTTCTGTATTTTATCCTTTTGCGTACACCGGCACTTCTGCCATATTTAATGAATGCAAGCGGAGTCGGGCTACGTTAGGATTGGTGCTGTGGGGTTGATGCGTAAAGCCACATACGAGTATGCACGCGAAAACGGCGTATTAAATGCACGTCAAACACATGCATAATTGCATATCATATGTACGCCAAAGTTAATTTCAGCTTGTTAATAGCACGCCAAATAGAAACAGAAAGTCGTGCTAGTGCGCATTTGCATGAGACCAGGCTCTCCAATCAGTACATTATAACCAAAACAATACATTAAAACATAAAAGAAGCAGGTTTTTGGGATCACATAACTTTAAATGGCTAAACTCCTAAAAAGTCAAAGGATCCTGAAGGCATTCAAACAGGAAGTTATATGAATAATGATCATAATTCAGGATTTTTTTCAGTTATTATTTCATATTACTTTGGTTGTCTGATAACAGAAATATTAAATCAAAACAATGGAAACAGTTTTGTTGAGAACTTGGCTGCATCAAATGACAGTATGTGGGCACCGAGAGGCAAACAAATGTAATAATAAATGTAGATTTTGCATGTTCAGAAGAAGTGAGCTGCCCTGTCCTGCAAATAATGTAAACAGGCTTGTGTAAGTAAATTGCTCAGTGCAAAGAAAGAGAAGTAATGGGAACCTGGTGTTTCTATGTTCTTTTTTTCATGTGTCTAATAGACATGAACAAGTTATTTGAAAAACATCTATGACATTTGAAACAAGTTAGTCTAGTCAAGTATGGTTTCACTGATACATGTAATAAACACATATTTGCTCAAAGCATCCATGCCAATGTTGATTAGAGTATTAAAAACTTTAAAAAGTGTTAATTTAAGGTACATTTAGAACAGATAAAAATGTGTGATTAATCGCGAGTTAACTCAAGACAACCATGCGATTAATCGCGATTAAAAATTTTAATCGATTGACAGCCCTAATATATATATATATATATATATTAGTGGTGGGCATAGATTAATTTTTTTAATCTAGATTAATCTAGATTAAATCTTGAAATTAATCTAGATTAATCTAGATTAAAATGGCTAATTTGAATTCTGCTGAAGGCATTCGGAATATGTGTGCTACCCAAATAATGACTATAGAAGTAAGTCTTTGAGAACGGGTTTCTCAAGCCAGGTGGCGCATTAGACCAGGCGCTCATCTCCTGCTTCCAAAATGCATTACAAACTGCTTGACAATTGCATTTACAACTCAATTAACTATACAAACTTGTGTAACCAAGTACTTCTGCGCAAAAGGCTGTACGACGTGCGCGTTCCCGTGAAATACACAGGCGCGTGGGTATGGATAGCCTATCTGCGTGCATAGTCTTCCAATAAACTGCGTTGCTTTTAGAAGCGTCAATTCAGTTGTTGCATATAGTTTAATGTCTTTATTTCGGGATTATCAAAGTAAATTATAACTCAAACTTGAGATTTTACTGGGGCACAGCAGATTTTCACTGGGGCACGTGCCCCAGTAAAAAGGGTCTAGCAACGCACACACCTGCCCTGAAGCGGCTTCATAACTGCATCCATGTCTGCGCGTCTCATTTGATGTGGTAATTACACAGAAGTTGAAGACTTGTTCTTGCCCCCTACAGTGCAATTCAACTAGATACACGTTATCCGCGCTAAAATATCAAAGTGAAAGTCATCATATCTTACGTAGTTTAGACCCAGCTCCCAACCCAACTTTGAGAATAGATTAACGGCGATATTTTTTTTATCGCGCGACATGAGTCTCACGTTAACGCAGCACGTTAACGCCGATAACGGCCCACCACTAATATATATATATATATATATATATATATATATATATATATATATATATATATATATATACATACATATACATATACATATACATGCACTAGGTAAGTGAGTTGACCGTCATATTGATAGATAGATGGATGGATGGACAGACAGAGACAGAAAGATAGCAGACAGACGGATGGACGGGTGGATAGATAGATAGATAGATAGATAGATAGATAGACAGACAGACAGACAGACAGACAGACAGACAGACAGACAGACAGACAGACAGACAGACAGACCGGATGGATGGATGGATGGATGGACAGACATAGATAGATGGATAGATAGATAGATGGATAGATGGATAGATGGATAGATAGATGGACGGACGGACGGACGGACGGACGGATGGATGGATAGATGGACAGACAAAGATAGATAGACAGACGGATGGATGGAGGGATGGATGGACAGAAAGAGATAGATGGATGGATAGATGGTTAGATGCATGGATGGGCAGACAGAGACAGAAAGATAGCAGACAGACGGATGGACGGGTGGATAGATAGATAGATAGATAGATAGATAGATAGATAGATGGATAGATGGATAGATGGATAGATAGATAGATAGATAGATAGATAGATAGATAGACAGACAGACAGACAGACATAAATGTATAGACAGATAAAAGATAAAAGGATAGACTGTTAAATAAAAGGACAGACAGACAGATAGACAGACAGTCATGGATTGACAGATAGACATAACAAAAAAATCATTTTCCACATTACAGCCGTTTTTAAAACCTAATATCCTGAATGGCAAGCATGTTATATAACTGGCAGAGCTCTTTTCCTCTGCAGTGTAATGCCACAGTTGTATCATCTCTATTTTTCCACTCTCTCTCTCTCTCTCTCTCTCATGTCTCCCCTCTTTTAAACTACTCCTTTTCATTCGTCCATTTTCACTCATTTCCTTTCCCTAACTCTTTTCATGCCCTCCTCGAAGACTTGATTGGATAGAGACGCATAATGTGCCAAACCAGTGCAAATTAAATTGAGTTCACAGCAGCTTAAACTGAATAACAACATATAAGTGACTGCGTCGCTTATGCACCGTTTTCTTCTTTTTCTTTTTTCTTTCTTATCGCTTTCCTTTTTTATTGCTGTCTTGTTTGCTTTCTTGCTTCTCTGTCTGCTTATTTGTCTCTTTTTATTTGGCCCAATTTAATAATTTTAGACTCATGTCATCTATTATCTTTGTCCAAACTCATTTTCTCATCAGCAGTCTAGGAAGAGTATTTTTACATAATTAAGACTGATTCTATTGCAAAGTTGCCATCTTTTCACTTTATTAGATTAGAGTTGTGTAATGACCTGCAGCTTTAATCAGTGGGAAGTTTTGTCTGTTGAGTTTATAATGAGGCCTACTGTATTTGGTGCTGTAATTCTGTAGGTCAGTGTCTGTTGATTGCTTTGAATCTCTGCATGTCCCTGTTCTCTGTGTGCTGGCTCTCCTTGTCCTTGCTTTCAAGATGTTTACATGACAATCTCCCCCTCATTTTTTACGCTCATCACCTTCTCTCTACTCTCACACATGTGTGCTTGCACGTACACAAATGCACGCTCACCACGCTCCTGTCCCATCCCACAGGGTAAACAGTGGCGTGCCACAGGCGTCAACTGTGCTATTGCATATTGCTGGTATCAGCGTTTGTAAGCGTATGTGTATATGTTGACAAAATGGGAAAGAGTGTTATTGTGGTGTCTAAATGTCTTTTTTGGTCTACAAAAAAACTTGCGGCACAGAGCTGAATGAAAGATGACAAAGTTTAGTTAAAGAAACAGTGGACCCAAAAATAAAAAGTCTGTCATAATGTACTCTTTATCATGGATTACGAAAAAAATTCTTTAGTGGGACAACTAGTAGTTTAACCAAAAATGTAAATTCTGTGTTTTGTAATTTACTCACCTTTATGCAATTTCAAAATTGTTGGACTTTTTTTCTTCTGTGGAGCATAAAGTCATTATTTTTCTTTTCTTTGCACACAATAATATTCCCATGGCTTTATAACATTAGGGTTGTACCACTAATGTCACATGGACTATTTTAACAATGTCCTTACTACCTTTCTGGGCCTTCAACGTGGTAGTTTCATTTCTGTCTATGGGTCAGAAAGCTCTCTGATTTCATTAAAAATAACTTGTTTTAATTTGACAGATTAATGACAGAATTTTAATTTTTAGGCAAACTATCCCTTTAAATTTTAGTCTTTTCCTCACAGAAATCTATCATATGGCTTCAGAAAATGAGCATTTATCACTGTTTTGATACTTTATCTTTAGCTTGAAAGCCTTAGTCCACCTTCATTATATTGAAAAGTGCAGCTTGGACATTCCACTAAAGATCTCCTTTTGTGTTCTACTTAAAAAAAAAAAGAAGTTCACTTCCAAAAACAAAAATTCAAACAAATTGTCTTTCAAGATGTTCGTGTCTTTCTTTCTTCAGTCGTAAAGAAACTATGTTTTTTGAGGAAAACATTTCAGGATTTCTCTCCATATAGTGGACTTCTATGGTACCCACGAGTTTGAACTTCCAAAACGCAGCTTCAAAGGTCTCTAAACGATCCCAGCTGAGGAAGAGGGGTCTTATCTAATGAAACGATCGGTTGTCTTCTATAAAAAAAAAAAATAAAATAAAAAAGTTAACGGAGAAAATGAGATGGGAGTTTTTCGACATACCCTAACTGCCTTGAACCGGAATACACAGAGTACACGCAGAGCTAGACAAGACAAGCATTTGAGGTAAAAAGTTTTTTTTTGCTCTTTTTGCTAGATAAGAGCCTTCTTCCTTGGCTGGGATCATTTAAAGCCCTTTGAAGCTGCATTTAAACGGCATTTTGCAAGTTCAAACTTGTGGGCACCATAGAAGTCCACTATATGGAGAGAAATTTTGAAATGTTCTTCTCAAAAAACATCATTTCTTTACGACTGAAGAAAGAAAGACATGAACATCTTTGAAGACAAGGGGGTGAGATAGAGTATAAGATAAATTATCTGTAAATTTTTGTTCTGGAAGTGAACTTCTCCTTTAAGAAAAAGTTAATTTGTAAGGTCTTTGTCATTACGAAACACATGTTCCAAGTATCCTTCCTACTGACTGTAGCTGTCACTCTTTGTTGACATATTGACAGTGCTGCCAGATGTTTACATTTATGGGCATCATTCCACATTTCATAGCATTTTTGTACCCATGACAGCTTGTGTTTTTGGTGTCTGTGAATCAGGTTACAGAACAATGAAGGAGGTGATTGAGTTCAGTTTGAGGAGGAACATGGCCCCACTGGCTGGGTCCACAGTGGGTCTTGCGGTCACTTAGGAATGAGGGCTGTCATCTCTGAAGCTATTTTCCCCTCCCTGTTCCTAAAGGTTGCGCCTTACTGGAACAGTCTCCTTCATTACTCCAACATAATGCCGAACACACAGCATCAAAGCTTACAATAACAAAGCATGCTATAGCCATAGATGAAAACACAAAAGCACATATAGCCATTCACAAGACACTGAAATGACAGAGCTTTCTGTGTCAAAAGAGATCAACAGAGAAGGCACATGTACTAGCATAGTAAAGCCTTACCAAAGGCTGGCCTTGTTTTAAATACATCAGAGTTTTTAGAACACAAATTAAGATATTTTTGATTAAATTCGAGAGCTTTCTGACCCATAGACAGCAACGCGACTACCACATTCAAGGCCTAGAAAAGTAGTAAGGACATCATTTAAAATAGTCCATGTGACATCAGTGGTTCAATGAAGCTACGAGAATACTTTTTGTGTGCAAAGAAAACAAAAATAATGACTTTATTCAACAATTTCAGTGTAATGTACACTTTGGATAAAAACGGCTGCCAAATGCATAAATAAATATATATTTAAAAAAAAATTGGTCCACCACCTGAAATAAACTGTCAGACTTACTGACCCATTTGAGGTTTGAATATTCTCCATACACAAGGGCCTTAAATGCCCCTAAGCCTGTCCTCTGCGAGCCCAATGTCTGAATGCCTTTCTCTGTTTGCACCCGTAAATATCATAAACAAAAGCCCCTGGGACTCTTGTGTTGCTTCAGAGAGTGGCTGGTGACAGGAAGATAGAGGAGGCGACAGAGAAATTGAAGCGAGGGATCAAGGGTAGTGCTGGGTAAACACAGAACATGGACCAAAGAGCAACACTAAGGGTTAAAGTAGGCTTAGCAGAGCATGAATTTGTGGACTGACCCACAGAATGCTTTGACAGGGTGTGAGTGTGTTTGCGTGGCTTTATGTGCACATGAGAAGCCAGAAAGTGTCTTGGACAGGGTCAGGTATGCTGTCCCATACTTTTCCACTTCAGACTGGCACCAAGCGTGTGTAATTCTGGAAAAGTGTCATGAATATCTTGAGGGAATGGGAGTTATCACTTCGGAGAGTGTATTATTAGTAGGCAGACAAAATCGGTAGGCTGTTTTTGCATTTTGTGCATTGATTTTGAGTGGGAAATCAGTCTTCTGTGGAACAGAGATATTTTGAAAAATGCTGGAGTCCAAACAACATTGGACAAAAACACTGGGACATTTTTTCACAAAATCTGTTTCACAGAATGCATGTACAGTTGAGATCAAAAGTTGACATACATATTGCAGAATCTGCTAAATGTTAATTGTTTTACCTAAATAAGAATGATCATACAAAATGCTTGTTATTTTTTATTTAGTACTGACCTGAACTTTTTTTTTGTTTAGTGATAGTTATTCATGAGTCTCTTGTTTGTCCTGAACAGTTAAACTGCAGTGGTACTTCAGAAAAATCCGTCAGGTCCCACAAATTCTTTGGTTTTTCAGCATTTTTGTGTATTTGAACCCTTTCCAACAATGACTGTATGGTTGTGAGATCCATCTTTTCACATTGAGGACAACTGAGGGACTCATACGCAACTATTACAGAAGGTTAAAATGCTCACTGATGCTTTAGAAGGATACACAATGCATTAAGAGCAAAAGAAAACTTTTAGAATTTGAATATCAGGGAAAATTAAACTTATTTTGTCTTCTGGGGTACATGTAAGTATCTTCTGTAGCTTCTGAAAGGCAGTACTAAATAAAAAAAATATATGTATATATATTTAGGCAAAATAAGAAAAATGAAAATCTTTATTCTGTTCAAAAGTTTACACCCCCAGGCTCTTAATGCATCGCTTTTCCTTCTGGAACAGTAGTAGTTGCATATGAGTCCCTCAGTTGTCCTGAGTGTGAAAAAAAGATGGATCTCAAAATCATACAGTCAGTGTGAAAAGGGTTCAAATGTGAAAAAAAAACAAAGAATTTGTGGGACCTGAAGGATTTAACTGTTCAGGACAAACAAGGGACTTATGAACAACTATCACTAAACGAAAAAACACAGCTGTGGATCATTCAGATAACAACACAGTATTAGGAATCAAGTGTATGTAAACTTTTGAACAGGGTCATTTTCTCTTGTGGACTATGTAAACATATTTTATGTGAAATATCTTATTCAGGTCAGTACTAAATAAAAATAACATTTTGTATGATCCCTCTTATTTTGGTAAAATAATTAACATTTTACACAAGGTATATGTAAACTTGTGAATGACTTTTGTGCATGACAGTTCAATGTGGGCCTACTTTTTACTTCAGTTTCTTGAACTACATCCTATCTGGATCACTAAAATGGACATAGTATAGCAGAGTGAACTGCCTTTTGGTATTCATGATCGCAGTTTTAAAAATATTGGTTCATAAGATGTGAGCACGGTATGGTGTCTAAGCAATGCAGGAAACACTTTGATGTGTGGGCGAAAATGCAAGTGAGTCAAGTGGGGAGAAAAAGAAAAAGGGAAAAATCCAAGATCCATTTCTGTCACGGTGTGGGAGCTTCAAACATAAAATCACAATGCGGTGCCGAGTCAAACATTCTGCATGCATACGCACACCGACCGTGATTCCCACTGTGAGAAATCTGATTACTTTCTCTGAAAACCTTGTTTCTCTCAGATGTAAGGCAGCGAACCAACACATTCGGTGTTATTAAGAAAAAGTAGTTTTATTTATGTTGTGCCGTTTCCAAGCCTAAGGTATCTTTATAGAAGTCATTGAGATATTAAAAAAAATAGTACTGGGTAAGCCAGTGAGCAGCCATTACAGTTTTTAACCAATGCAGATACCTGAAAGGATCCATTTTTCATTGTTATAGAACAGCTGGATGAATATTTTGCCTCTGCAAACCCAAGCAAATCTTACCAACTTAAAACTTACTTAAGTTAAAACATGTTTGAGTTTTATGTTATCTAACTAGAGCTTTGAAATAAAACGGACGATGCCTGAGGTATATTTAGAGACATGAGTTATCTTTTTAAAATATGATATGGTAAGTAGTTTCAGAACCTTGAGCTAGTTCTGTCCTTGCAAAACTACTCAATCAGATTTGCAAACAGCATCCAGCTCGCAGTTCGCTCAAATGAATGTCAGCAGACATTTCAGTGTTGTTCACAACAGGCCAAACAACTGGCTAATGTGAAGCAAAAAAGAACCAGAAGGAATTGTTAAGATCTACAGAGCAAACACACACTAATTCCATCTCTATTCTCCATGGAGTTAATGTACTTAGGGGTGCTTTTTTGATTCAGAGGCCCATGACTTTTTGACAACTGTTCCCTTTTTATGCAACACAGTCACAGCTTTTACCATTGTGAGCGATTTGGGTTGCCTGCATGGCACAGCTGAGTGAAAGATGAGATAATGTGGCAAATGGAATTATGGTCAATCTAATTCCCTTAGGCAAAAAATGCACCACTGTCTCACCTATCCACGTTTTTCAGACCATTTTATCAGTAACATTCCATTAGCTTTAATCTTCATTATTAGATTTGATGTGAAAACTTCACTGAAAATAATTAGATCATTTGACATTCCCCCCCCCCCCCCCCTTTTTTTTTTTTTTCTCCTTCAGTAGACCAGCTTGAATAGACCACAAATGAACCATGTGGCAATTTCTGGTCGCTGAATATAATATCGGTTAAGTGTTCTACATGTGATGCAGTTTTATTTTGTTAACAATTTTTATTTATTTGTATATTTATTTAGTACTTGTATGTTTTTGAGGCTTTTTAGGGGTTCAAGTGCATAGCGCTGAAACCCTATTGTAATTGTTAGAATGGTCAGAGATCAGTGATCTCCACGTAAAACTGATCATGCACACCAAAATCATAAGTCGTAGTGACTTAAAACTTGAAGGGATGGTAGTACTCACACCAGCTACAACGTCACCAAGGCTCGTCCTAATCAGCCTGACGGTGGCGCTACAGCAATCAAAAGTAGGAAATCGCTTATAACTCCTAAACCGTCAGTTGCAGGCTCAAGTGTACAGATACAGATCATGAGCCTGTCGAAATTATTGGGTATTTTGGATTTTTTGCAAAACCTACTTTTCCTAGGGTTTTCACCCAATCAGAACTAAACCAGTGCATAAAGTTATCAATAATATCAATACTGCCCTACAAAGCAAAAAGGCAGTAACTGCATTTTTGGTCAAAAATGAGTTATTATCATTTTCATGACATTCAAGGCATCCTTTGTTATGTGACAAAATATCTTATCTCAAATGTGTGTGATTTCGCGGCATCCTCACGGGACGGTTTTAACATTGGATAACAGGCTGGATGACAGGATAACTTTAAAGTCATTTTTCTCAGTTCTGCACTCGCCTTAGTTACTGCCTTTTTGCTTTGTAGGGCAGAATAATTATCAAAAAAAAAAGATCTAACTTTCGACTCACCGTCACAAAGGGATGTCTTTAACTCCTGAACGGAATGAGATATTTTTGCCAAATTTAGGACACTTATGTAAGACCTCAATCTGAAGTTGCAGGACTAAAATCACGGTACTTGGCCACTTAGTCGTGCTATAAGAGTGAAAAAACTTACAAAAGGACATTTGCGTATCTCAAAAAAAAAAACATGGCCACCATTGGCTGATGAAGTTTGAGCACCTATTAGATATGGTTAACGGAGGCCAATGGAGCGAAACTTGGTGTGTCTGTTTGACTCATGGCCCCAAAGGTCTGTGAGAAATTTAAAATAAATTGGCCACTTTTGCACATATACGTGATATTCATTGGAGGGATGATAGTACTTACACCGCCTACAATGTCAACGTCAGATTCGTTCATGAGTCTGGTGAAATTTTGGGGTATTTTGCGAAACCTACTTTTCCTAGGTTTTTTGCTCGATCGGAACCAAACCAGTGAAGAAAGATTCTCTGGAGAGCAAATATCAATAATAATAATAATAATAATAATAATAATAATAATAATAATAATAAAAAGCTAACTGGGGGGGAGATATCACATTTTTCAAGGGAGTAAACGATTGTGCGTTGCACCTTTTTTTTTTTTTGCACATATACACGATATTCATATAGTATGACAGAACTCCTTAGGGGCCGTTCACATGAAGCGTCTTTTGCGCGCGCAAGTTCGTTATTTCAAATGGAGCCGCGCGGCTTGCGCGCGCATATTGGAAGCGACGCGGTCGCGACGCGCACGCGGTGCGACGCGCTCGTTTTTTCCAGGCGCGTCCGCGCCGCATCGAGATAAAAACATCTCAACTTTTCAGAATGCAGCAAGCGCACCGCAGCTTGGAGCTAGAGCGCAGCTGATGGTTGCTTAGAAACGGCAGACGCTTCCGGAGCGCAAGCGCCCGAGCGCTTTGTTGACAAGGAAGAAAGCGGCGCGCCTAGCGTTTTCCACGCGTTTTAGGCGCGACATGTGAACGGCCCCTTATACCGGACAACTTTGCCTCTAGAACCACTGCTGTCAATCAAATGGTTTGTTAAATAATTAAGAATATGTAAAAAACATACTTTTGCAAAGGAAAACTCAAAACCTGGTGAGCACATGCGACAGGTGATTCCAAAGCAGCATGCAAAGTTTTAAGGAGATTGAACAACAGCTGGCACTATGACTAGGGATGCACCGATCCGAATCGACCGATCATGCTTGCGCGTTTTGTCAGTAAAGCCGGTTCTGTAATCAGCGGTAAATGCCATCAGGTGCGTGATTTCACGTTGAGCCGTATATACTACACACAGCCGTTGTTTACCGACGAGCTGCGCAAATCAATGTTCATTATCAGTGTGAAAGTGCGCAGCTCGTCAGTGAACAACGGCTGTGTGTAGTATATACGGCTCAACGTGAAATCACGCACCTGATGGCATTTACCGCTGATTACAGAACCGGCTTTACTGACAAAACGCACAAGTGATCGGCCGATTCGGATCGGTGCATCCCTAACTATGACAGTCATAAACGTTACAAAACATAATATTTTTTTATGGTAAATTACCTGTATTTGCAAAAAAAAGGCTTGCTACATAATGTCTTTTTTCATATGTGCTTAAATTTCTTAAAGCTTTTGAACCCCGGTAATTGCTGCTTGCAGCTATATCTTAAATATATTCTCTTAAGATATATGAAACACCTTTGGTTTTTTTAAGAAAATGTGAAGGAAATTACTGTAGACTGTCTGCAGTTGTGTTTTATCTCCATTTCTCTTCCTTTCACTTTTTTTCCCACAAAATATTTGTATAACTAGTCCCAGTCTGACGAGATTTGAACGTTACTTTAATACAAATGTATGGCATTGAATTCCTGCTTTTTAAACTACTATAATTTACACCTTTATTTTCCGCCACAGCCTATGCGAGATTAGTAGGTCAGCGCTTCCATGGGGACTAAGCCATGTGTAAAATTTTAACAGCAGATAATGACCAGCTGAGGCAGCTTTATCCAGAGCCAGTGGTGACCTTTACCCAAAGGATCATGGAGATGACTCGTTTCAATGCTTTTAACTTACAGCACTAACCTCTAAAACCAGTCTGAATGTTTTCGGGCTATAATCACAACCTTTTGGTCCTTCGCCATGTGACGTCTCTTCACACATTTTAAGTGGGGTCACTGTGGAGAGTGGGGTAAAGTCCAAATGATCATAGCTGATTATGTGTCCCAGTGGCCAACAGAAGGTGCTAGGCACAATAAACAAAGGCATGGCGGATCAATAGTTTTAGGCTAGACAGATCGGAGGGCTGAATTTGACAATGAGTTTAATTGATAGGCACGTAAATAGATGAACATGAGGATTGGTGGAGAGTTAGGGATGGGGCAAAATCTTCTTGATGACCCAAACAAATCTGTTTGTAGTGGATTAGACACTTTACAAGCTGGGCATTTAAAAGCACACTCCAACAATATATGGATCAAGACAGGCAGGGGAAACAATCGATTTGGGCCACTGGCAGGCAAGAAATTAAAGATCGGCAGATGGGCATCCACTGGGAGGGTGATTAGAAAAATAAGAAATTCATGTGGAAGCTCGGGATGGACATCACGGCCAGTAAATGGGATTCATTGAGAAACTGTGATCAATAGGTGGTAGTTTCTCGCATGACTGTTCCTCTGTGATAGAGAGGGGACTCGGGTTATGGAAAATCCCTGCGTTAAATTAGTCTGATATTAGCTCAGCGCTCTTTGTTAGCCATGTGAGTTTAATGTAGAAGAACACTATTTCTTTAGAGGCTTGATAAATTGCACATTTTCAGAAGTGCAATCAACATGATGGCGAGACAAATGGTTCAGCCAGTCTTTTGAAAATTCTGATGAAAATGTGTGGTTTTGTCTATTTTTATGTTAGAGTTTCAAAGCTCTTAAAGGCTGTTCACATAGAACACGTTTTTGCTTCGACCTGCACTGATTTTTCATTATTTTTCTATGCCATTGTGCAGTGTCCTGATGATGGATTTTGTATATTTTGGAATGCCTAATAGAGAAATTAAATAATAAAAATTATAGAATAAAACTTTCCTGATAATTTACTCACACCTATGCCATCCAAGATGTTTATGTCTTTCTTTCTTCAGTTGCAAAGAAATTAAGCTTTTTGAGGAAAACATTGCAGGATTTTTCTCCATATATTGGACTTCAATGATGGCCAATGGTTTGAAGGTCCAAAGTGCAGTTTCAAGCTTCAAAGGGCTCTAAACATTCCCAGCCAAAGAATAATGGTCTTGTCTAGTGAGACAAATGGTCATTTTCTTAAAACAATAAAAATGTATATACTTTTTAACCACAAATGCTCATAATCATGTTGGAAAGGTCACGCGTCACACAGGCAGAAGTACCGACTCAGCAAAGAAAGTCAAACGCCCTTTAAAAAATGGGTAAAACAATGACTTTTGGTTGGAGGAGAAAATTAGATGTTTTTGAGATTGAGATGATACCTTTTTGAACCAACGTTCACAGACGAAGAACTAATCATATGTGACCTTTCCAACATGATTATGTAATGCTTTAGGACACACATGCGCATCACAAAGTTAGTGCAAGATGAGCATTTGTGGTTAAAATGTGTATAAATTTGAATTCCTCGACTGGGATCGTGTAGAGCCCTTTGAAACTGCATTGAAACTGCAGTTTGGACCTTCAAACCATTGGCCACCATAGAAGTCTGCTATATGGAGAAAAATCCTGGAATGTTTTCTCAAAAAGCTTAATTTCTTTGCGACTGAAGAAAGAAAGACATTAACATCTTGGATGACAATCGGGGTGAGTAAATTATCAGGAATTTTTTATTCTGGAAGTGAACTTTTTTAAGTGTACCTTCAAAAGGAAACTGTTATATCTGTTATTCACTATCCACACTATCCATACCTCAATAAAGTGTTAATGAAAAAATACTTAAATAAATTTCTGTTCACATTTTGATGTTAAATATTTATTTTTGGATTTCTGTTACTGTTATTGGCTTAATGGGTAATTAATGGCTTATTTGTGGTTTCACCTGCTGCCATTGAAAGTCCCTCCCAAGTAGTTTGTATTACTTATCAGGTTTATCTGGAATACCTAGAATATCCTGAAGCTTTGCATTGGATGCCAGCATTACAGCAAGTCAACAAACTAATCACATTTGGAGAGAGAGAAGGTCATCAGCAAAGCTTAATGGGTTTTTGATTTCACTAGAACCTGATCACAGGGAAACTTTATTTTACAATTAGTCAGACAGACGATCAATGCAATTACAATTTAGCCATGGGGGTCAGTCACTTTTCTTATACTAAAATGGCAAAGGATGTTGGAGAGCATTGAAAAATTAAAGAGGTGAGGAGAGGTGAATGGCTTCAAGCACCTCCTCAGGTTTTCAGATGACACTTGACCTCTTTCTGTTGCAGATATTTCTTCTGTGGGCAACTTTAGTGTTAACCTCATTATCACTGGCAGAAATGTTTATTTTATTTTATTTTATTTGCAGGTGAATTTGAACTTGATAGTCAGAATGTGAATACCATTACACAACACAACAATGTCCTAAACTCTTGCAAATTAATCATAATAATATACTTTTAATCATTTAATTGAACTCAAACCTTAAATGCAACCATTTAAATTGCAAATTGCAGTTTCAATGCAGCTTTAAAGGGCTCTACACCATCCAAGCTGAGTAATAAGGGTCTTGTTCAATGAAACAATCAGTCATTTGCTATAAAAATGTATATACTTTTTAACCACAAATGCTTGTCTTGACCGACCTCATACATTACGTAATCATGTTCATCAAAATGATAGTTAAAAAAATAATAAAGAACATGAATGAAATAAAAACTGTGTATCAATGAACACTGGGCTGACTGATTTTATGTGTTTATTTATTTATTTAGACAGACCTTGTACTTTTTTTTTCTCCCACTAAGTGTTTTTTCTCTAAAAACCCTGTCCTTACTTTACCTTGACTGCCATTTACTTCCTTTAAGTACAGAAAGGAGAGAGATGAATCATGAATGATTCATGAATGAATTTTTTTAAGCTAAAGTCTTGGCAACTGGAGACTTCTAGTTACTCTCCAGATGTCCAACACGTGCGACGAATGTGTCAAAACTACTCACACGCTTTTGACCATCTACATTTTTTCCTGCATTATTCACTTCCTAAAACATGTTTTCACTATCCAACATTCTGCAGGCATTGTGGATTGTACAGTAAAAACTATTTATAAATCTGCAATTATACTTAAACTACAAATGAAAAGCTCTGATCTGAAATACGTGAGAGATCTGTCATCGCCTTTTACACCTTTCCAATACATCAATATGCCATTATAATTTTAGCACAATGAAAGGCCTTTTAAAATTACTACTGTATAATTGCAGTCTTCCGAGCTGCCATTATCCGAGGCTTTGAGTTATTGACCGGGAGACTTCCACTCAAATTTACTCTCTTTGTTAAGCTTGTGACTGGATCATTGTCCCCAGAGGGGGCAGGAATGGTCAGGGGATCTGACTACCACTGTAAGTGAATCGTTATAGGGTTTCGCCAAGGGCACATAGTTTGGAAGGGTAAATAACGGAGAGAGCACTCTGGGTCCCTATAATTAACCATTTTCTCTCTCCCTCTCTCTCTCTCTCTCTCTCTCTCTCTCCCTCAGACCCAGCAGCGGTGGACTTTGAGCAATATGAATTGTCCACATTGGCTGATACACTTAAGAGTTACATTCAGGACTTGCCCTGCCCGCTCATCCCAGCTGTAGTCTACAGCGAGCTGGTCTACACTGCTCAGGGTAAGCTCTCCCTCTGGAGCTCAGCACAAAACATTTAAACACCACCATTTTTTTATATTTCTAAATCATGCAATTGAATAGAAAAAGAAATAGTTCACCCAAAAAAGAAAATTAGCCCATGATTTACCCACCTTCAAGCCATCCTAGGTGTATACGACTTTCTTCTTTCAGATGAATACAATCAGAGTTATATTAAAAAACGCACTGGCTCTTCCAAAGCTTTATAATGGCAGTGAATGAGTGTTGAGATTTTGAAGTCCAATAAAGTTCATCCGTCCATCCATCATAAAAAGTATTCCACATGGCTCCAAGGGGTTAATAAAGGCCTTCTTCAGTCGTAAAGAAATGATGTTTTTTGAGGAAAACATTTCAGGATTTCTCTCCATATAATGGACTTCTATGGTGCCCCCGAGTTTGAACTTCCAAAATGCAGTTTAAATGCATCTTCAAATGGCTCTAAATGATCCCAGCTGAGGAAGAAGGGTCTTATCTAGCGAATTGGTTATTTTCTAAAAACATTTACAATTTATATACTTCTTAATCTTTACACAGAGTACACATAAAGCTAGAAAAGGCGAGCATTTGAGGTTAAAAAGTATATAAATAGTAATTTTTTTTTAGAAAATAACCGATCGTTTTGCAAGATAAGACCCTTCTTTCCTCGGCTGTGATCGTTTAGAGCCCTATGAAGCTGCATTTTGGAAGTTCAAACTTGGGGGCACCATAGAAGTCCATTATATGGAGAGAAATCCTGAAATGTTTTCCTCAAAAAACATAATTTCCTTACAACTGAAGAAAGAAAGACATGAATATCTTGGATGACAAGGGGGTGAGTACATTATCTGTAAATTTTTGTTCTGAAAGTGAACTACTTCTTTAACCGTCTGGAGCCATGTGGAGTACTTTTTATGATGGATGGATGTACTTTAAAATCACAAAACCCATTCACTGCTATTATAAAGCTTGGAAGAGCAAGGGCATTTTTTTAATATGATTTTGATAGTATTCATCTGAAAGAAGAAAGTCATATACGGATGGCTTGAGGGTGAGTAAATCATGTGATCATTTTCATTTTGGGGTGAACTGTCCCTTTAAGTGAGAAAGCTGAGATGGTCTGATAATCTCAGTTAGTTAATGAACTGAACTTGAGAAATGGATCAGTGTTCAGTACATTTGTTTCTAAATTATTTAACACTGATCTCTCATGAAGTCTAACTTTGCAAAAGTCTAAAACGTAAATGTATGATCAGATGGAAGTAAATTTTGCAATGAATAATGAAAAGTATTACTTTTTTAATCATTTTTGAAGCTTGAAAGTCTCAGTCTTTACGCTTTGTAGTTTTTCATAAAGTCATAAAGGCTTGAAACTAGATACGAGTGAATGATGTCAGAATTGAAATGTTTAAATTCTCCTTGGTTAAAATGCACAACTAAAATAGGTGGGCGCATTTGTCCTCTTCAACATATAAATGCTCAAAATGTTTAGTGGGCAGAAAGAGGCTTGAGAGAGACCGAGAACAAAAGTACTGTTATAGAAAGATGCAGATTGTCTGTGTGTATGTGTGTGTGTTTATGTATTAGTGGGGGCGCTACTACGCCGGAGGGTAGGTTCACACCACCTCTCTCTGACCTCGCTTTGCATTACACCCACTGAAAATGAAACAAGCATACACAGAGTCTGCCCCATCTTTTAGACATGCCTGGTTGCTCATAAGTGTTGCCTGACTTTGTAAGGACAAACAGAATTATGTAAGGACCCTCACTGAGTTTTGCCGCATCATGTTTCTGTTGCCTGAAAATTCCTGCAGTCTTGAGACATTTTCTATCCTTAAATATACTGGTTGCATAGTGTTAGGATTAGTTGAGTTCCCGAATAAAACTTTCCTGATCATTTACTCACCACCATGTCATCCAAGATGTTCATGTCTTTCTTTCTTCAGTCAAAAAGAAATTAAGGTTTTTGAGGAAAACATTTCAGGTTTTTTTCTCCATATAGACTTCAATGGGGATCAATGGGTTGAAGGTCCGAATTGCAGTTTCAATGCAGTTTCAATGTGCTCTACACGATCCCAGTTGAGGAATAAGGGTCTAATCTTGCAAAACGATCAGTCATTTAAAAAAAAAAAAGATTTTTTTATACTTTTTAACCACGCAAATTCACTCATTGAGTCATTACATAATCAGTTTGGAAAGGTCACGCGTGGTTAGTTCTTCATTTGTGTTTGATATCTTGGCTGGGATCATGTAGAGCCATTTGAAGCTTGGATGACATAGGGGAGATTAAATTATCAGGAAGTTTTTATTCTGGAAGTGAGCTAATCCTTTAAAGGATATACAGTGCAAAAACACATTTCCTCTCGAAATAAATGTATTTATCATAACGTATTGACAAAATGTTCATGTTTCAGGCATTTTCAAATCTCAGCTAAATGTTCTTGTTTTGAAGGCATTTAGATATTTTTTACTAAAACTACATGCTAAGATACATTTTGGCAATTGCATTGTTTATTTATTTAGGCCCATTTGTTTACTTTCAATTGTGAGATTTCAAAGAGTGATCTTTTTGACTAAACATACTTGCCTATTGTTCATATCTTCAATCTGCAATATATTCATTAATTGTCTTGATTGGTTTGCATGATTGGTCCCATAGAGTGGTAAGTCTAATTGCAGTTTAATTAGTTTCATTTAGATCATGCAGTAGAAGCATACTTGATTGATTGCTCATACCTAATAATTTAATTTTCCGTCTTCGTTTCTGCTGGTGCTGATATATAAGTTACTTAAACGAATTGCAAGACTTAAAGTGAAATATTATATCTTTAAAGGAGAGAACTAATATTAGTTTTGTGATGCAGTGAACAGAATTCAAGGCAATGACTCACTATAATGGTTATAATACATTTTGTATTGGGTCATTGAGTCTTCAAGTGCAAAGTCACTGTAGGATTTGCCATATGGCATATTCAGCATTTGTGCATTAACCGTTCTAAAGAATCAATGGGCTATTATAGCAAATAAGCTTTCCTGGAAAGTCCCTTTGTCATGGGGTGCCCTTAACAATGCCAAACTCTACCTCCCTCTTTTCTTGGATAAAATCCATTTAATTGTGAAATCAAGCATGCTTTTGTTTGATATCCTTAATTTAATCAACACAGCAATTCAAGCTATTAATTTTTTTTTTTTTTTAAATATCATGTTATCCAGAACTCAAGGAGTTTTATGATCCATGACTTGAGGGTAGAATAATCAAATTCATTTCAAGCTTTAATCTAAGACAAATCGACTTGACAAAGTATTGCTTCCCAAAGCATAGCGGTTTTATTTAGTAGAAGAAAAGTGCAAAAAGTCCCTTTTCTGCTAAAAGTTTGAAGTCCCATTACTCAGTATTAACTCTCATGCCTTGAGAACCGGTGCCCATCTGGCTGGCTAGGAGCCAGTATGCCCTCTTCCAGGAATGCGATTGGCCGTCTGCAGGGCTCCCCTTCCCCCGGTTGCGTCGTGCTGAGTCCAGATGGACTCGGCCAAGTTCCCAGCCGTGGCCTGCAGCCCATGACAGTGGCCTTTATTGAACAGAGGTCAGTCTCTATCGGTAATCTCCAGGAGGCAGCGGTTGGTGGGACTGTCCGGCTCCAGAATGGGGGCATGGGTGTCTGTGTGTGTCTGTGCATGTGTTATTGAGTGTATGCATAGATGCATAGATGTATCAATGGTCAGTGAGTCTCAGGCCAAGGTCAAAGTACTGACCCGTTTTCTGATCGGCAGATTGTCAGACATTCATCATACGACCCCCTGCCACCCACTGCTCATAACCTTTGACCTCTTAGCACTTATCTTCTATAAGCACTATGGGAGAAGCGCCTTAACCAGCCAACACCTTAATGGCTTTGTTCATGCTCATAATTCATGCAGGAAGTGCGGCTGGCAGGGGATTGAGTCTGTGTGTTTGTTGGGGGGGGGGGGGTGAGAGCAGCTTTTAGGCAGTGTTGTGAAAGTGTTGTGACAGGTAAGATTTACTGAGTTTATTGCACGACTGGCCTGTCTGCAAGCTGACACCATTGACACTGAATTATGACTGTTATTTAAAAACATTCATATGAACTAAAATGAAAAGGAAATGAGGAAATAATGTGTACATGTTAAACGTTTTATCAACGAATGACGAAAACTTACTAAAATAGAGATTTATATAACTAATTTTGTTCACTAGCTGTTATTTGTAGTATGACACTTTGACATTTGTGACCCTGGACCACAAAACCAGTCTTAAAGGAGTAGTTCACTTGCAGATAATGTACTCACCCCCTTGTCATCCAAGATGTTCATGTCTTTCTTTCTTCAGTTGTAAGGAAATTATGTTTTTTAAGGAAAACATTTTAGGATTTCTCTCCATATAATGGACTTCTATGGTGCCCCAGAGTTTGAACTTCCAAAATGAAGCGTCAAATGGCTCTAGATGATCACAGCCGAGGAAAGGTCTAATCTAGCAAAACAATCATTTATTTTTGAAATAAAATTACAATTTATATACTTTTTAACCTCAAATGCTCATCTTGTCTAGCTCTGTGTGTACTCTGTGTAGAGATTAAAAAGTATATCAATTGTAAATGTTTTTAGAAAATAACAGATCGTTTCGCTAGATAAGACCCTTCTTCCTCAGCTGGGATCATTTAGAGCCCTTTAAAGCTGCATTTAAACTGCATTTTGGAAGTTTAAACCTCGGGGGCACCATAGAAGTCCATTATATGGAGAGAAATCCTGAAATGTTTTCCTCAAAAAAACAATATTTCTTTACGACTGAAGAAAGAAAGACATGAACATCTTGGATGACATGGGGGTGAGTACATTATCTTTACATTGTATACATTGTATGGGTCAAAATGATTGATTTTTCTTTTATGCCAAAAATTATTAGGATATTAAATAAAGATCATGTTCCATGAAGATATTTTGTAAATTTCCTACCGTAAATATGTCAAAACTTAATTTTTGATTAGTAATATGCATTGCTTAGAACTTAATTTGGACAACTTTAAAGGCAATTTTCTCAGTAATTTTTTTTTTTTTTTTTTTGCACTCTTAGATTCCTGATTTTCAAATAGTTGTATCTCGGCCAAATATTGTCCCATTTTAACAAATCATACTTTAATGGAAAGCTTATTACACACATTTTAAGATGATGTATAAATCTCAATTTCAATAAATTGACCGTTATGACTGGTTTTGGGGTCTAGGGTCACATTTGTTTTAAAGAGCTGTTTGTGTACTTTTTCTATCAATTATGGTGACCGTTAATTCATCAAATTATGGTGACAAGAGTTATAACCAGGCATACATAGTGAGTAAACGGCAGTATCAGCAGTTCATTCTTAGTGAATTCCCCCTTGTTCTGTACTTTCCAAACTGCATGATATCTCGCATTGATATCCAGACTGTATCTGTGTTCCTTTGGCTGATGAAGACAAATATTCATTGTGTGTAAGGGACTTAGGGATGAAATGCTCATATCTTAGCTGTGCCACCAGGGTACACTTTAGCTCAAATAAGCCTGAATCACAGATGCTGGCCTTTTTGCTGTGGGAAACCCCATCTCAGAGGAGCTCATCAATATGTTGGAAGCTGTCGCAATAACTGCATTGTCCTTGTGGTGCTCATACACAATAGACTTGAGGGCAATGTTAGGCTAGCACTTTAACTCCTGCTGAGATGACTTTCCAGTCCCAGGTCATGGGTTTTGTAATGTGCCTCAATGTTCAATGCTGCTGTCCGAGTTCAGATGAGTTACACCTATATTATTAGAACCACAGGGTGGATGTTTCGCTTTTAGTCCATGCTGGTAGATGTCAGTACTGCATCATCTGTCTGCTAAATGCATCTTATCCATTGACAGCCTTTCAAAAGTATCAGTTTATTCTATTACATTTTTATACGTAATAATAGCTGAATTCCATTTGTATGATATTGATCTCTATTTGCTCCCAATTTGTCAATAAGGGCATGAAGCTGTTTGTGTTTTTTGTGGTGCTATCAACTCAATCTGAATGCTCTTTATAACGTAGTCTCCCTCGCTTTCTCTCTGTTAGAAACCCAAAGCATGGAGGAGTGTGGACAGCAGCTGAAAAGAATCCTTGATTCTCCCAGTGTCCCTCAGGCTAATCACCAGCTCCTGGTTCATCTGACCCGACACCTAAGTAAGGTGGCCAAAAGTGGGGGAGCAGCTCAGGCAAGCCCCAGGCTTCTGGCTCTGGCCTACAGCGAGGCCATCTTCAAAAACAACCACTTCAGGTACTGTAAATAACTTGTTGTCTACTAAAATGACAACAGCTATGACAAGTGTTACAGCTACACTCGTTCAAAAGTTTAGGGTCATAAAGTTTCTTATACTCACCCAAGCCTATGTTTATTTGATCAAAAATGCAGTAAAACAGTAATATTGTGAAATAATACTATAAAAAAAGAACCGTTTTCTATTTTAATATATTTTAAAATATTGTGAAATATGTGTACTATTTAAAATAACTGCTTTCTATTTGAGTATATTTTAAAATGTAATTTATTCCTGTGATCAAAGCTACATTTTCAGTATCGTTACTCCAGTCTTCAGTGTCACATGATCCTTCACAAATTATTCTAATATGGTCATTTGCTGTTCAAGAATTTTTTTTTTTATTATAATCAATTTTTAAAAAGGTTAGTACATTTTTTCAGGATTCTTTACTGAATAGGAAGATCCAAAGATTGGCATTTATCTGAAATAAAAAGCTTTTGTAGCATGCATTATACCATTCAAAACCTTGGAGTCAGTATTTTATTTTAATTATTATTATAGAAAAGAACACAATTAGCAGGGATGCTTTAAATTGATCAAAAGTGATGATAAAGACATTTATAATATTAAAAAAGATGCATGCTGTTCTTCTGAACTTTCTGTTCTTTAAAGAAAGTAATGATGCTAAAAATTCAGCTTTGAAATCACAGGAATAAATTAAATTGTAAAATTTTAAATAGTGAAAATATTTCAAAATTTTACTGTTTTAGCTATACTTTGGATCAAATAAATGCAGGCTTGGTGAGCAGAAGAGATTTAAAAAAAACATTAAAAAGCTTACTGTTAAAAAAAACTTTGGACTGGTAGTGTAAATCTTTTGTAACAGTATAAATGTATTTTTGTCAGTTTTAATTGATTTAATGCAATCTTTTAGAAAAAAAAAAACGTAGTGTATGCTATTTTTTAAAGTACATTTTACAAGAAAATACTATTTCAGTCTTTCTACTATGAAATGTTATGTTTCATTCAATGTGTTACTTGACATTTCTTTGTAATTATTTGTAAATATTCGTCAGTATATATGCAGAATAAGGTGCTGCAAAAAAAAATTAGGAACCTTTATTTGTATTTGAGTGTAAGATAACTTAATTATGCCATTATGTAACAAAATAAAGAACTATAACTTGGGTCTGAGTTAAAAGTCATTATCTTTTTAGACTGGCTGCATCACAATGAAAATATGTTTGAGACCGGATAATATACATCTATACATTATCATGTTCAATTTTGTGGTTGCTCATGCGGGAAAAAACAGTTCTATAAAAATGACTTAAGGCGTACACATTGTCACATTCACACTTGCATGTGCACGCATGTTCTTTGTTTCAGCAGAAAACTGAGTTGAACATATGTCGAAGCCTATCTTTATTCCCCTAGTTTAATTAAAGTGGAGCAGAAAGAGATGAGGGAGCTGTTATTCTTGATCTGTCCCTCAGCCCACTGTAAGACAGCCCTTAATGGCTGTAGCTCCAGTACAATCTCCTGAGAGGAACAGCACATAACATACAACAGATGGGAATGCTTATTAAAATGTGTTGCACCATGTTACAATCCCTTGTACTTGCCATTTGAAGAGTACCAGGAGTGAATGTTGATAACTCACTATTTATGTAACCTGACTATTATTATGTACCAGACCCCTGTATCAGACCATAATACATGATCACATTATTGTTGCACCTTTATTAACTATGAAACTGATTTTTCTTTTTCTTTTTTGCACAAATTTTCCTTATTCCACAGGTTCAATGAATCTCTATTGCGATCCCTGTGGTTCTTGACTGTTGAAAACAGTGTGATTTGCATCACATCAGTTAAATAGATAGTGACATCACACCTTCTATAAAGTGCCCTTCTGAATGAAGGACTTTAGTGCACATAATAAAGAGTAGTGTGCAAGTGAGTCACTGCTAACTCAGTCAGCACATTGTAGTCCATTAAGTCGCCTCGCTCTTATTCGATTGTGAGCTGCTTTCCTATTCCTCTGCCAAGAGACTCCAGTGGGACTTTCCCTGCTCTTAGCAGCCTGTCAATTGTCTTATGGCTCTGGGGCAGTTCAGGCAGAGAGAGGGAGGGAGAGAGAGCGCATTATGCCTCAAACAGTCATTTCTGGTTAGTCATCAGCTTCACACACTACCTGAAGTCATTAAGGCATCACAGGACCTGAATTAAATCTGAATACATAAGCAAATGAACAGTTGCCTCTAAAAATCTAAATCGAGTTTCGACCGTAAACAAGCAGGCAAGAGTTCACCAAGTACATCAGCCTCTGCAACTCATGACATGACCTGTGTGTGAGAGATTATGACCGACTGGAGTCTTGATGCTGTTTAAGAGCTTTCCAGTTTTTAGAGCATTTGTTTAGGTCCAACTTCACTTTTAACCATGGCATGGCTATATATACTCACTCTTAAAATATCTTTCTCTTGCTCCAGTGCGGATGTAAACCCAGAACATCATGTGAAGATTCTTGAGGCACTTATCATGGTTGGAGGCCTAGTGGAGATACAGGCTGCTCCAGGTAGGACATTGGAGGTTCTCATTATTTTCTTAATCGCTTTTGGGACTGTGATTTTAAGCTTACTGCATCACCTCAGGCTTCCTTTTGAGAGAATCCAGTGGGTCATTTATTTTTACTGGCGTTGATAGCTAACTTGTTTGCTTGAGTGGTTAATTATCAAGAACTATCATCATTATTTATAGATTTTAGATCCAAACAAGTCATGCTTCTACAGTGGAGATCAAAATTAGAGAACAATCTATAAATACCTAATGTTTTTTTCTGTTATTTTCCACACAACATGCTCCTCAGCAAAGGTGAGCCTAGCCTATTGATTATTTCTGCTGATGAGATGCTCACTACAGAGTGAGCTTTCAGTCCAACTTCTCTTAAACGTGCTGAGGGACATCCTTACCCTGTTTAGCACTGAACTGGCAAGCAATTCCAGCTGCAGTGTTGAACCGATTTTGAACCCCCACATTTGGACCGGCCCTCTGAACAATGCCAGAGACATATTTTGAAAATGTAATTTTAAATATGTTTTACTTATATCATGTCGGTAATAATAAAGGTAATAATAAAGATAATAAAGGTTGGCTTTCTACTAAACTAAAATTTCCCATAGTTATTAACATAGCAGGTGATGCATGAGCCAGCTAGAAAATTCAGAGCGATGACAAAATGACTCAATAGCATTTGAGGTGAAACTAGCACTGCTTGTGGGACAAGTGCAAAAGCAAGACTTCACTCATCTCCCAGTTACCCAAAGTTTTTCAGCTGAGAACCAGTTGAAAAGTCTGTGGAAGCGCTGAAAATGCTGAAGGCGGAATTTGACGTGTGATTCAAAAAACACAGTGGACCAACACCAGCAGATGACATTGCACCCCAAATCATCACAGACTGTGGAAACTTAACACTGGACTTCAAGCAACTTGGGCTATGAGCTTCTCCACCCTTCCATCAGACTCTAGGACCTTGGTTTCCAAATAAAATAGAAAACTTGCTCTCATCTGAAAAGAAGACTTTGTACCACTGGGCAGCAGTCCATTTCTTCTTCTCCTTAGCCCAGAGCCTCTGATGTTGTCTGTGGTTCAGGAGTGGCTTAACAAGAGGAATACAACAACTGTAGCCAAATTCCTTGACATGTCTCTGTGTGGTAGCTCTTGATGCCTTGACCCCAGCTTCAGTCCATTCCTTGTGAAGTTCACCCAAATTCTTGAATCTGTTTTGCTTGACAAGCCTGTCAAGGCTGCGGTTCTCTCGGTTGGTTGTGCATCTTTTTCTTTCACACTTTTTTTTCTTCCACTCCATTCTTCCACTGTTAACATGCTTGGATGCAGCACTCTGTAAACAGCCAGCTTCTTTGGCAATCAATGTTTGTGGCTTACCCTCCTTGTGAAGGGTGTCAATGATTGTCTTCTTGACAACTGTCAGATCAGCAGTCTTCCCCATGATTGTGTAGCCTAGTGAACCAACCTGAGAGACCAGTTTGACGGCTCAGGTGTTTTGAGTTGATTAGCTGATTGGCATGTCACCATATTCTAATTTGTTGAGATAGTGAATTGGTCGGTTTTTGTTAAATGTGAGCCAAATCATCACAATTAAAAGAACCAAAGACTTAAATAAATTTAATGAACGCAGAGTGAAGTAGTTTAATACACAAGTTTCACAATTTGAATTGAATTACTGAAATAAATTAACTTTTCCATGACATTCTAATTTACTGAGAAGCACCTGTATATCTTTTGAAAAGAAATGATAATTGATAATCTGGTGCATAAAATAATAATAAACTATTCTAGCATTAAAAGGTATAATAAATACAGGTAAAATCATAATCAAATTAATAATAATAATAGTAGTAGTAGTAGTCGTCAGTCCGGCCCATGTAATTTTCTTTTATAAGCCGACCCGGCCCCCCATTAAACAAAAGAAAATTATGTGACCCGCTCAGGAAAAAGTTTGGGGACCCCTGGCCTAGAGGTATCTGTAAGTGTTCTCTAATTTTGATCAGAGTTCTTTTTCAAATATCTATTTTAGAATACAATTAATTCATGAAATATTCTTTAAAAACTGCCCTTATACTCCTGTTAAGACTTCACATAGAAATAAGCAGTGACCTTGAAATTTTGGAAATTGTAGGTTTCTTTATTTTTGACCTCCACTGTATGTCTTTGAAGATGGGTTTCTGGTAGATATGAAAGTAGTGTATTTTGTAAATGTAGGCCTAAATGTGTGTGTGTGTAAGGAAGAGATATTGAAAAAAGTGATTGGTTGTTGAGAGTTTAGTAAATATTCATGGAAAACTTGTGAGGGCTAAAATAGAATAATAGTTCATAAAACTTGCTTCTCTAGATTGCTGCTTTTTCACTCCACCCAGACCTGGCGAAACTTTGTTGTTATGGATCTTCTGGCTCGCCACTCCCTTTACTTTCATTGATTAGAATCCAAACATTGAGTTTCAGTCAGTGAACTTCCTGCAACAGAATATAAATGAATATACGCCTATTAGATGTCTGGAGATAGTCTGGAGTCCCAGGCAGTCCTAGGAGGTTAACATTAGCCTTGGAGTGCATTAAATGTGAATTATATCAGTTCAGCACAAGAAAATGCAGTGGAGGATTTATGGTTTCCATTTTGATGCACTTAAGCAACTCACTTGGAGCAAACTTGAGCAATTATGAATGATGTACATTAATTTCTGAATCTGCAGTACAGCAGTTTGGGGTTTGTAAACAAGCAAGCATGGATAAACATATGGGCTCACAACAAAGCTGTCAAATACTTTAATTCACAATGTAACATATTTTGTTTGTACCCAATTTCTCTGACACTCAAAGATAGAACTCAGCATTTAAGTTGGTCAGAATTCTTTTCAGAAGGAAATTGGAAACTTTAGTCAACACAATCTCTGACACAGAGGTTCAGCCTGGGGTGAAGTAACAGACTATAACTTGGAGCTATTAAATGCACCACCCATGGACACATACATAGATTTATGGGAACTGGTATGACCTTTTCTTGCTGTTGTGGGGTCACAACCTTAGCCCCAAAGCAAGACTAGGGATAATGATATCGTTGGCAAGCTTAAGTCTTACTTAGAACTAACAGACATGGTCAGAAACATTATACTATATTCAGTGATTGAATTTGATTGGCTGTCATACTTATAAAAGCTGCATTTATTTGCATAATTGTTTATTTCAGCCATTACTCCAGTCCTCAGTGTTACATAATATTTCAGAAATCATTCTCATATGCTCATTTCTAAAACTAATACATATTTTTCAGGATTCTCTGATTCTCATATTTTATTACATTGAAAACTTGGAGAACATCTATACTGTCAGTTTTATTCTATTTATTGCATCCTTGATCAATACAATTATTAATTTATTAAAAAAAATCTTATTGACACTTTTTGAACAGTAGTGTAATAACTTTTAGTTTAAAAACTAAAATTTAAAGCAGTAGAAAAAGTTGTATTCCACTTGCATGTTTTACATGCACACTACTACTAGTCCTCGAGCACTTTCTTTGTGTGGAAAATTAATTCAGAATCTGCAGAGACTGTGCACAGGCTCTCCATCCTAATGCTTTCATCATCTCTTTCACTAAAGGCTTCATTAACAGGGGTCAGAGGGCAAAGGAGCCTGGATGGGTGGCCTACGAGTAGAGTGAACCTCTTCACAGCCCAAAATGTGATTTATACAAAACACAAAAGAACAACTAGAGCAAAAAATAGGTTAGAACGCATCCACTCGCATTATAACCCATCAGCTTATGTATGACTTCCTTTTTGGAGGCAGCCGGTAATGTACCTAGAGTGCTTTAGCAAACAACTGACCCCTCCTGCGCCTCCAGCTCTCTAGTTTGGCCCTAATATGTTCCAGCTTGGTAAAGTTTGTTGGCAAAACATTGCATTTAAAGAGCAATCTTTTGGGGGCCACGTCGGGCTCACTCTCTCCTGGATGACTGCACTTGTCAAATGCTGATGGATTCACTGTGGCTGTTAGCATGGGCTTTAGTGAGAGAGGAAACAAAAAGGAAAGCAGGCAAATACAAGTAAGCAAAGAGAAGGGTATGACGAATACAGTTACAGAAAGATCATAACCGCTCTTATGGTATTTCTGTCACTGTCAGGGACTTCTGTTCTTCTACATTATGGGGGAACAACTGAAAAATTGCAACTTTTAGAGCATTTTTGAACTTGTGTACGAGTTATATTTGATCTGTTTCAAACCCTAGTGATCATTTTAAAGGGATAGTTCACCCAAAAATGAAAATTACCACATGATTTACTCACCTTCAAGCCATCCTAGGTGAATATGGCTTTCTTCTTTCAGACGTTATATTAAAAATGTCCTGGCTCTTCTAAGCTTTATACTGGCAGTGAATGGCGTTTAAGATTTTGAAGTCCAATAAAATGCATCCATCCATCATGAAAATAACTCCACATGGGTCCTGGGGGGTTAATAAATACAGGAAACTGTACTGTACAGGAAATACAGTAAAATTGTGAAATATTGTTGTAACTTAAATTTAAACTGTAATTTTAAATCTTTAAACAATTTCATTCTAATATGCTGATTTGCTGATAGAAATTTCAAATGCAGCATTTATTTGAAATATAAATTGATTATAACATTATAAAATCTTTACACGTACTTTTGATCAGTTTAATGCATATTGCTGAATAAAATGATCAATTTTCTTAAAAAGAAAGTCATCCCAAACTTTTGAATGTTTAGTGTAGTTGCACTGCCAACATAAAACATTACAAAAAGTAGGTTGTAATTTTATGCTGCCTTTTAGAATACTTTGATTTATTCACGTTATAAAGCAGCCTCACATATCCTTTGCAGAGAAGGTAATCCCATAATGCATTTTAACAGGCTCAGTGAAAAAAGAAGTCCAAGATAGTGAATGTCTAGTGGTGAAATAAACTAGGAATGAGGTGACTCACTTTAAAAGATTGTAGTGTTTTATTTGTAATTTATTAATCGAAAAAAGGTATATATAAAAAAAATATTTTACACTCTTAAAAATAAAGGTGCTTCACGATTTCATAGAAGAACCTTTTTGTCTAAATAGTTCCATAAAGAACCTTTAATTTCTCGAGAACCTTTCTGTTTCACTAAAAATTCTTTGTGGCGAAAGGTTCTTCAGATTATAAAAAGGTAAGAAAGAGATGGTTCTTTAAAGAACCTTTGACTGAATGGTTCTTTGTGGAACCAAAAATGGCTCTTCTATGACATCGCTGTGAAGAACCTTTTAAAGCACCTTTATTTTTAGGAGTGTATGGTGTTTTGCGATTATGACCAGCTGGATGTACATTATCCCACTTATTACACGGTTGCTTGTCACAAAAGTACATAATTAGACATAAAACATTGGGGAAGCACACGTTGCTTACAAATTTAAAGTATAATCATTTTAAAAGTTAAGCATTAGCAATTTGAAAAGTTGCTTTAAAAAACAGATGTAGGGAGTGAGGCAGCTTGCTAGGTTTTGGAAACTGATCGACCAAGCCGTCCAAACTCTAGATCATCACAAGGCCACGACATGCTGTTTTTTCTTTTGTTTTTCCTCAACTATTCTCTTTCCAGTTTTTCTTTCTCTCTTTCTCTCTTAGCAATGTGCTGAGCTAACACATTTTTAAAAAATACATTTCTTTGCTTTGGCTGAGGGAGTGCTTATTTATGCTGTGTTGAGAAGTCCGATCTATATCTGTCACTCGTTCTTATTCTCTCTCTATGTATATTTCTCTGTCCCTCCAGCCTTCGTTTCCCATCACACAAAGCTGTTCTCGGTCATGCCCTCGAGCACTGACTTTAACCTCCATATACACACAAGCCCACATGCACACGTTCTCTCCTGAGGTCATGTTGCAGCCTCATGGAATTCCCCACTGGCTGACCTGGTGTCCCAGATGACCCAGTGAAAATGACCAGTGCTTTCTTCCGCAGCCTCTCAGCTGCACACAATCACATGCTTCAATGTACCATGTAATAATCTTTGAGCTGCTCACTCGATGGCCTTTGTTCCACAGCCCTTTTTTTCCCTTCCTCTATCTTCATCCATCTAAGGTCATTTGCAAGCACAAGCTCAAATGTGGCATTCTGCTTGGTCATACAGGCCTCAAGCCTGCTCATTATGGGTTGTTGCAGCACAGTTGGAGCCTTGAGAGTGGGCAGTTAACATGAGAGCAGATGAGGTCAGGTATAATGGATGGCGGAACTATTCTATACTTAGAATGCTTAGGATTACTTTTTGACTGTATGTTTTACGTGATATTAGCGCCAAGCTGTCCTCACGCGCCATGGACTAATTCATCTGAGCTTTAATGCTTAAGAAGAGCAGATGCGCTCTCTTTCCCCCTTTCCCTCTCTCGTTCCCTGGCTTTCTCCCTCTGATTACACCATTTCTTCATTAAAGAGATAGCAATCTCATTAAGGTTGCCTCAGTTGCACTCTAAAACACATTAATCTTCCTTAAAGGATCCCCTGCCTTCTCTTAGCACAGGGCGAATCAAGCTCTGATTAATATGACGTGGACGATCTTAAGCTGGTTAGCTAGTTTTACCTCTGTTGATAAGGTGATCCGGAGTAGAATTAGCCACAGCTGATGTGTGACGTTGTTCTAAATTGCATCCACATTTGCATTGTACAACAGAGGTAGAGTTAATACAAATTGTGAATGTGGACCATATTAGCCTTTTAAAGAGTTACTTCACTCCTGAATTCAAATTTCCTGATAATTTACTCAACCTGATGTCATACAAGATGTTCAGGTCTTTCTTTCTTTAGTCGAAAGGAATTAAGGTTTTTGAGGAAAACATTCCAGGATTTTTCTCCATATAGTGGACTTCAATGGGTTGAAGATCCAAATTGCAGTTTCAATGCAGCGTCAAATGGCTCTTCACAAGAAGTAAAGGTCATTGAAGTCCGAAATTTCTGTCCGAAATGTTCGCACATAAACAAATAAATACGACCTCATGTTGTGCACACTGCCACAGAAACGTCCATCAAAAAAAGTTTGGATCAGGTTCGATTTTCTGCGTTTTTGCATCTGTAGCAAGCGTTTTGATAGGAAAGGAGGACGAATACGAAAAAACAATAAAAAATTCGGACTCGGTGTGCAATGACCATAAGGCTCTGACGTAGGCGGAAGTACAGTTTTTTTGGTAAAAAGTATATACATTTTAATTTTTCTTTTTTGAAAATGACGTTTTGCTAAATAAGACTCTTATTTCTCACCTTTGAAGCTTTTTGAAGCTGCATTGAAAAGGCAATTTGGATCTTCAACCCGCTGATCCCCACTGAAGTCCACTATATGGAGAAAAATACTCCAATGTTTTCCTAAAAAACCATATTTTCTTTTGGACTGAAAAAAGAAAGACATGAACATATCAGGAAACTTTAATTCAGGAGTGAACTAATCCTTTTATCACTCTTTTCAATGATCTCAACTTGAACTGGATAAGAATGTCATGGTCAGATATTTCTGAACTTGTTAAGTTTTGCTTACTGTGTGTACTGTTTAATATAAAAACCTTTTGTCAGCTATTTAAGTCATCTGTGTTTTTACTGCACACAGTTGTTTTTATATATACTGTAGCTAATCTTAACTACTATAAACTAACCCACATGTAAACCCAAAATAAACTCTCTAAACTTTTAGCATCAAAAGTAAAACCATGCTGTATTAATTGTTTTTTTTGTTTTTTTTTTCAAATGAGCATGTCCCTGAATGTGCCCGTAGGGAGGTTGTGCCAGATTTAGCTAACATCTTGGGACAAATCAGTCCCTAAAGTTTAGCAAAGTAAACCCCCACAGGCGCACACACACACATTGTGAATAATTTCCTCTGGCAATATGCCACCTAATCTTGCTCAAATATTTGATATGAAATGGCCAGTGTGGAAAGAACAGGCATGAAGCCAAGACACTCATTACTGTATGACCAGTATTTTCACACACATTAAGAATGATGGAATAACCTCTACACATGTCACTGTCATGTAATATCTAATTATCCAGCACAAGCAAGAAAGATTGATTTGTGGATCTTCAGTTAAGTGCTTCAGTTAAAGTCAAAAGTTTACATACACTTGCAGAATCAGCAAAATGTTAATTATTTGACCAAAATAAAAGGGATCATACAAAATGCATGTTATTTTTAATTTAGTACTGACCTGAATAAGATATTTCACATAAAAGACATTTACATATAGTCCACAAGAGAAAATAATGGTTGAATTTATAAAAATGACCCTGTTCAAAAGTTTACATACGCTTGATTCTTAACACTGTGTTACCTGAATGATCCACAGATTGATTTCTGAGAAATATGTACACTGTTCAAAAGTTTACACCCCCAGCTCTTAAAACATTGTGTTTCTTTCTGGAGCATCAGTGAGCATTTGAATCTTCTGAAATAGTTGCGTATGAGCGCGTCTGTTGTCCTCGGTGTGAAAAACTGGATCTCAAAATCATGCAATCATTGTAGGAAAGGGTTCAAATATACAAAAATGAAAACAATGAAAAACCAAAGAATTTGTGGGACCTGAAAGATTTTTCTAAAGACCAGCGGGCAGTTTAACTGTTCAGGACAAACAAGGGACTCATGAACAACTATCACTAAACAAAAACACACAGCTGTGGATCATTCAGGTAACAACACAGTATTAAGAATCAAGCGTTTTTAAACTTTTGATTGGGGTCATTTTTATAAATTCAACTATTATTTTCTCTTGTGCACTACATGTATATGTCTTTTATGTGAAATATCTTATTCAGGTCAGTACTAAATACAAACTAACATGTATTTTGTATGATCCCTCTTATTTTGGTAAAATAATTAACATTTTGCAGATTTTGCAAGGTGTATGTAAACTTTTGACTTCAACTGTATATTGTAAAAAAAAAAAAAAAAAAAAAAAACATTTTTAGAATTATTATCAGGTATGCTTTTATTTGCACTTATATATCGAGTGTTCAACGCTTCATTTGCAACAGCACGACAATGCAAGTTAGCAAAATAGCCCAAAGATTCCCCCAAGGTCTGTTTCATGTGTGTTTCTCTACCACTAGACTGTTTTTTTCAAAAAGAGCAGATGATTTTAATACAAATAACTTGGCCTGACAGTCCTTCTGTTGTGCTGAGGGAGTAATTCTACTTTATATGTATCTGGCATACAAAAGCATGAACTTTTCGCTGCCAGCTTAGCTGCTCACATATGATATGTGATTTTAAAATAAGAGTCTTTGCATTAAAAAGCAACCCAAAAACCATCAATACATTACACATGTCAGGTATAGAGGGTTTACACTTATGTCACGCTTTGGTCAGTATACTCGGATGTAAACAACAGCATAGATTGCATGGTTAATATACTACTAAATATGTTGTTCTGCTAATTTATGCTCTCTAAACTACAAAAAAAAATGTGTGAAGCTGCTAAATCATATAGAGAAGGACTTAGTAAGCAAAAAACGGCACAATAGTTTGACAAATAGGTGGTAAAGATACGTACAAGCAGTATTAATTAGGATATTAGCCTATTATTTCACCTACCTGACTGGAAATAAGAACAAACATGAATGTTGTCAAGAATCTTGCCCTAAAAATCCTAGTTTAGATTGGCCAATCACATACGCCTTTTGTTCCTCGGACAGTTTTTTGCACTCTTCTCCTTGATTTGTTATAACTTTTGGCAGTCTATAGTACTCCAAATGTTTTTCCCGATCGGACCGATTAGTACAGCCCAAAACATGACAGTAATTTACAATTTTCATCAGCAATAATCAGCTAAATATGCGAGTTTCGTTTAGTTCAGTGGCATTGTTTACATTTAGTGCCACCAAAATGGCCGATTGATGACTCGTCGGGAAAACACTCTATATACATTGTTAGTGACCAGGAAAGCTGCTGTCTCTGGCTTAGCTAAGATTTTTCTGTTTCTAAAAGCTTCAGTCTGATTGTGTGCATGGTGACTGACCCCAGGTCAGTAGCCTATATGAACTGGGAAAGCTTAGGGTCTGTTCTCCTCAGACATGCAAAGCTCATTATCATGGATACTGGTTCACATGTACGTGCTTCATTTGTGTATGTTTACGCAGAAATCATGTGTACGCACTTAATGAACTAAGAATTTACATTGCTTCCGCTGCCGTCAGCTTACTGCTTACTTCATTGCCTCTCATCCAATTATGTGTTTGCTCATCCATGACATCATATGCTGTACACATGAGGAATTATTTGGTCAGATTTACATATAGACAAAAGAACGGATTTCTTCGCATTCTGATTGCGCACAAACCACACGTACAGACTCCGAAAAGGCCCAGTGGACAGTAGTGCATGAAAAGAGTAAGTGTGTGTTTGTACGTTTGTGAATGTGAGTAAGTGTGTGTCACAAAAGAATTTATACCACCATAAAAAACAAATAAATCCTAACACACAGCTATTCGACCTTGACTCTTTCTCTCTCTCTCCCCCCTCCTCTTTTTTATTTTCTCTGTCTTGCTCTGTCTCTTCAGGGGCAGAGTTGGAGAGACAATCCGGACCAATTAATATAACAAATTACTCGCACGCATGCAGAAATGTCATATGCAGATACACTGGCACTTGGCCAACAAAGGAAATTGGCTGAAATTAAAAGAAAAAAAAGGAAAAACAGCCTGGTTTCAACTTGGCAAAAAGAAATCCCTGTGGCTGAGGAAATTGTTTTATGTGCCAGGAAAGAACAGAGTATCAATGAATGTTATCTAGGAATGCAAAAGACTAAATGATCGCCATCCATAGTCTTGTCTTTTAAATTGAGATTTTTGATTTTATAGATAGTTTTTATCCACAAATGTCCACATTATGTCACACTAAGAACCTTTGTATAGTATAGTCTGAGAGAGTTGCTATATCTGACAATGCTATATCATAATATCTTTTATAATTTAAATGTATTTTCATGCCTTGCAAACATAAACACTTACTTTTCTATGACATTTTGTTGTGAAATGTGACCCTGAACCACAAAACAGTCATAAGGGTCATAATTTTGTTTTGAAAGCTGCTTAATAAGCTTTCCATTGATGTATGGTTTGTTAGGATATGACAATATTTGACCGACATACAACTATTTGAAAATCTAAAGTTTTTAGCAATGCATATTACTAATCAAAAATTATGTTTTGATGTATTTATGGTGGGAAATTTATAAAATATCTTCATATCTTTACTACACTAATGATTTTTGGCATAAAAGCTATTGCTACAAATACACCCATGCTACTACTTTGTTTTATGGTCCAGAGTCACACATTTCCATCATTACTCCTTTCTTGGAGTTTACTGTATAATTCTATTAATTATGTATAATTTCCAGATATTACAGCCAATTTTCTGAGAGGAAAAAAAAAAAGATAATATATAACATTTGATGAAAAAAAATGCATTATGTGTGAAAAGCTGCCTTTATATAGATGTACAGAATATAATGTAATATCATGGTAAATTATTGTAAGTGTGTCCACACATGTGCTCATTAGATCCATTAAAAAAAATTCTCAGGCTTTCGGTCAGTTATAAATGAGGGTGTGTGCTCTAAACCATCTGTGGCTTTGAAAGTGTTTCAGTCAGTTTCATCAGCAGTGTGTCAAGTCTAATGCATATATTTGTTGCATTTGTTTGTTTTGCCTGGCTTCCAGTTTTAGCACTGCCTTTTGAAGTGTAAGGCCTTGTATAACTCTTTTCCACTGGGAATGTGTGGATGATCGAGCAAATGGGAGAAAGAGAGAGAGAGGGAGGGATGGAGAGAAAGAGACTAAGGCAACTACAAGAGTGTCAAACTCAATTTAACTACAGCTTGAGTTTGAATTTCCTGTACTCACTGGAGAAGAACGTAAAAACTTTTTTAATATATATATTTCATCATGTTAACTTCATATTACATTATGTTTTAATTACTCTGGGGAAAACTTGGTGTTGCTTTAAAAACAAATCATTAAGAATTTTGCATTATTTAGCATTATTAAGTTTTTTAAAAATATTCAGAAAGATAACAGTAGCAGTGTTAGTATGTGTTTTTATACTGTTATAGTTTTTGTTATTATTTTAATATTTTATTAATATAATATTTTAGATTTAGATACATATAAAACTTTACATTTAACTTTAGATTTTAGCCTGATTTTTCCGTCTTTCGTGAAGAGTTGCGATACATCTGTGACACTGGCCAATAGGAGCACAGAAGTGTCTTTGCACTTGCTTTCAAACGAGCCAAAACAAAAAAAAAAGACAATGGTATCAATGGACAGTGGAGGATATGTTCCAGCATTTATGGGTTCTTTTTCTCTAGGGGCTACTGTGACCGAGTGAAAAAAGGTTAAATAAACACTATTTTACCTCAGTTCTCTTTGACAGTTTAAACATATATTATGCAGTCCAGATTTGTATCCACTGTCAGGTTTTCTTTCTGTTTTGGGCTTTTCTAACGACAAGTCCCCCTTTTGAATTTTTTCGAGTTCGAATTCCTCCAGGGTCTCCGCCCTGCCAAGCCTGTTCGAAAAGGGTGAGGGTAAGCATCTGGCGACGAGGCGCCCTACCCGTTATACCCTGGTGCCACGTGGAGGGTGGATGTTTGGCCCCAGCCCCCTCTTTGACGCTTAGTCATTTTTCCAGTTCAAATTCCTTCAGGGTCTCCGCCCTGCCGAGTGTGCCCTAAAAGGGTGAGGGTAAATGGGCCTGCTGTCTCTCAAAGGGCCCCTGCTTTTCAAGGTCCATGTTTTTGGCCAATCATTCAAAAGTCCACAAATTTAAGCTTAGGCCAAAATTGTGATGGCACAAAAAAGGACCATCCTCCAGGGTCGCGGCCCGATCCCCACCATGTCTAGGGACGAGGCGCCCTGCCCAGTATACCCCGACACCTTGCGGAAGGTAGATGTTTGGCCCAAGACCCCCTTTTTCACTTAGCAATTTTTTTGAGCTTGAATTCCTTCAGGGTCTCCACCCTGCCGAGCTTGTCCGAAAAGGGTGAGGGTAAGCAGGCCTGCCATCTTTCGAAGGGCCACTGCTTTTCAAGACCCATGTTTTTGGCCAAGCAAATGTACGCGTTGGCCGAAATCATGATGCCATGTAAAAAGGCTCTCGCCCAGGTGACCCTCCTCCAGGGTCGTGGCCCGTGGATGAGGCACCCTGCCCTGTATTCCCCAGTGCCTTGCCGAGGGTGGATGTTTTGCCCAAGGCCCCCTTTTGCACTTAGTCATTTTTTTCGTGCTTGAATTCCTCCAGGGTCTCCGCCCTGCTGAGCCTGTCCGAAAAGGGTAAGGGTCTCTTGAAGGGCCCCTGCTTTTTATGGTCCTTGTTTTTTGAAAAGCATTCAAAACCTAAATCCACAAATTTACACAACGGCCAAAATCGTGGCAACACGTAAAAAAAAGCCGCCATGTCCGGCAATGAGGCGTCCCCCCCATTACTCATTTTTTTCGAGCCCAAGTTTCTTCAAGCTCAAGGAGAAATTGTTGAATAAAGTCGTTTTTGTTTTCTGTTCATACAAAAAGTATTCTCGTAGCTTCATAAAATTACGGTGGAACCACCATGAAAATACCGTGGTCTGTAGTATGTAGTATAACACTAAAGCCTGAAATATTAATAACAGGAAGTTGCTTTTAAACCCATGAGCCTTAGGTTTGACATTATCACGTTAGCGTGTCAGAAACTGGCATGTGAGGAGATGAAAGGTGAGACAGGGACAAGCTGTCAAAAGATGTTTGCCTTGACATACGTGTTACCTGAGAGACAAAGGGCCAATAAAGTGAAGAGATGAAAGTCAAACTAGCAAGACACGAGTAACACTGAGAACTTCAGCTCAGCGCTGCATAAATGAGCAGCAGAGGCCCTAATGCGGCGTGATTTACGAGGCTCAGCCCTGGGCTGTGGTTTTACAGCTTTTATGTGGCCAAGCAGTGTGTGGAGCGCAGTTTATCAGGTCATCTGCACTGTCGCCGATACCATCTCATTCTAGCCTGTGGAGAATAATGGTGTGACATTATGGGCCTTTAGCAAGCCCTTAGAGCAGGGGGTCAAGGTTAGCCCGTATGAAGATGTGAAATGGGCCCTGTTATTGTCCCGAGCTGAGATGTGTAGAAACAGCTCTAATTTCTGTTCACATTTCAATAAAACAGCCGCCTCACCTTTTCCTCTCATGGGCGGAAAGGTTTATAGGCAGCCGGGGGATCGTAATGGTCAGGGTGGCAAGATAGAAGCAGGCACACAATGACATCTCAGCCTCACACACACATGCACAAACAGAGCCCCTGAGACCTCACACACACAGCCATAACGCAGCCCTGCTCTCACACACATTCACACTGTTTGGCTCTGTCAACATGCATTTGTGCCTCATAAACACCCATACACACACACAGACACACATGTGCACACCCACAAGTGTGGTCTGTATATTTTGCCCTTTCACCTAGTGAAGGAGCATGGATAATGAAATTTGCTCTCAAAGGAGTAGTAATACTGGATATATGCTTTTTGTGTATTTGATATTGATGAGTTTTTTCTGTTTTAAATTGCTGATATCATATTTTAGTTTTACCTCAGGCAATAAGTCATGATAAGCCGGGAATATTTCAAGCTGACCATAACTTTTCATGTTAAAAATAACTATTTTATATTTTTTTCTTTGTTCTTCATATAATTTAAATCTTTTAATTTCCCTTTCCCTTTCCTTTCTCTGTAACATTTCAGTACTTAGATTTTTTTATATTTATATAAAATATTCAGTTTATTTCTAAATGTTTCAAATTACAATTTTGGTTAGAATAAATATTTTGTTTTGTTTTACTTTTTTCTTTTTTTTTAATTATTAGTTTATTTTGTAGGTGGCGAAGTATGGTACACCAAGTACCATAAGAAGTAAAAAAAAAAAAAAAAAAAAAAAAAGGAAATATTTGCATATTGGCAGTTCATAAATCAAACCTGGTTAGTAGTAATTTTTAATAAACTTTTCATATGCCCGAATGTTAAAATAACTCTTTTCTTTTCTTTTCTTTTCTTTTCTTTTCTTTTCTTTTCTTTTCTTTTCTTTTCTTTTCTTTTCTTTTTCTTTTCTTTTTTTTCTTTTCTTTTCTTTTCTGTCTTTTCTTCTTTTCTGTCTATTTTTACTTTCCTTTTTCTTACTTTGTACCATTTCAATCTTTAATTTTTTTTATATTCATGTAAAATATTCCATACATTTTTATGTTTCAAATTACTATTTTAGTATTTAGTAAATGTTTTTGTTGTGCTTTGTTTTTCCTTTTTTTAATTATAATTAGTTTATTTTGTCAGTGGCTAAGTATGGTACACAAAAAGTACCATAATTAGTAAAAAAAATATATTTATATACAATATTACAATCATTTTTCATTTTTAGTGTTTTGCCTCGCTTGTTTTGTTTATAGATATTTATATATATATATATATATATATATATATATATATATATATATATATATATATATATAATTATTAGTTTATTTATATTTAAATAGTTTATTAGTGTTGAAAAAAAGGAAAAAATAAATCAAATCTGGTTAGTAGTAATGCCCAAATATCAAAAATAATATTTTAATAGAGTTTTCTTTTCTTTTCTTCATATTAAATGAATATTTTTATAAAGCATTTATTTTTTATATGTCAAAATGTTTAAAATTATTGAGATAAATCATTGTTTGGTTTCTTTTCTTTTTTTTTTTCTTTTCTTTTTTTTTATTATTCGTTTATTTTGTCCAAGACTAAGTATGGTATCCAAGAAGTACCATATTAGTACCATAAGTGCATATTGGCAGGTCATAAATCAAACCTTGTAAGCAGTAAAACTAGTCTGGTATGTTCATAGAAATTTGTAATGCATATCTCATCCTAGGTACTGAGCGAGGCCATGAGGTCATATCTGGCAGCCTGGCATATAGCCTTTAGCTTAGACCAGCTGTCTCTCTCATCCCTGCTGTCCTCAGACACACATGCACACACCATAACATGGCTATGACCATATGACCATTGCTCTTCTGAGAGGTTTTCACCTCGGTACCAAAGGTCAAGTAGATTTGACCCGTGAGTTTCATGCACAACCACTTAGTATCTATTTCTGATCCCCCTATATTTCTTCCTCCGGGGTTTTCCGTCTCTCTCTTTCTTTCTAGTGCTTACCGACTCTTTTTATCTCCTACCCACAATGACAATCATGCTGAATTAAAATCACACTTAAAATTCCTGAATATAGATGTAGATGCAAATTTTGTTTTCATTTTGAGAAGTATATCTATGTTTTATCATTTTAAACCTAGCCAACCTTTTATGAAATGTGAAACTTGATGTTCAGCACGGTTAGGGTTGGGTACCGAAACCCGGTGCCAATACGGCACCGGTACCCATATAACCGGTATGTACCGGACCGAAACACAACGCGAATTTCGGTGCCTCATTTCGGTGCCACTTAAGTGTCTGAACTGTCTTTTTAAATATTTGTCTTCTGGTGCTATACACGGATGTAAGAAGCTTTGATTTGTCAACATGCATGATCGCTAGTTAAATTTAAATACTGCATTCATGGGGTGTCAGAATGATCGGAAAAAATATTTCCTGAATGAGAAAACTCACGTGAACGTCGGAAAGCTTTGATGATACAAAAATCCAAGACATCTGGCCATTTTCACATTTCAAATTAAAAGCACAAATCGTCGGGAAATGAAACCATCCAAGAAGCACGTGAATTCAGAAGCTATCGTTACTCTTGCTCTGACTGCAGCAGGTGGTCTGTCGTTAGCTAACGTTACATTAAACTCGCTTAACTTAAAATGCCAAAAACTAAATGTTCTAAAGTGTGGCTATATTTCACAAAAAATGATTCAGACAACGCGACATGCAACACATGTTTTACAACCGTTGTGTGTAAAGGGGGAAACACGTCAAACTTAATGAAACATTTGAGGGCACATGGAATAAACTTGAAAGCATAGGTATGTACCGTGTTTGACAGTTTGTGGACATCAGCTGGCACTATCAGCAGGGCGCGATTTGCTCTAGTCTATGCATCCCTGCCTCTGCTGAATTATTTGAATTCCCGTTGGGATAAAATATCCCGTGAAGCTCTCCTACGTCCTGATGTAAATCGTCTAAATGAATCAAATGATTCGCGATACACGCATTGAAGTTCTGTTCTCAATAAAATGATTCGCGATCCGATTGGAGCGATTCGAAAGAGTGAATCACTGTGCGTTACTTAATAACCACACGAACCCAGTCACCATTAACAAAGGGGTTATTATTAAAAGGAAGAAGCAACAAAAAAAACGTTTAGGAGGATGATTCCGCTCGCATATACATTTGAGTGCAGTGCAAGGGAAATACCCCGAAACCCGAGCCTTAAAGGGACAGACACCCAGACCGTTACAAGTGGTTTACTAATTCGTAAATAGTTTCAAATAGTTTCAAAAAGCTCTGTTTATACTTTGCTAACTTTCTCTATATAATTGATTTGTTGTCTGAAATTAAATCATTACAATTAATAGACCTAACTTACTAAACTTAATTTTTTTTAATGAAATTGTGATCACATTAGACAGTTTTTATATTAAAAACAATTCATGACATGACACGTAACAGATTACACTAACAATTTGGTCACCCTTCCACCTATAGGAAGAGAAAACAGATTTAGACTAGAATGGAGACAGATCTGAACACTGGGCATGTGCACATCAATCTAACGTTATTTTTATCACAATGTACAACAATAATACTGTTTTATGTATAATAGTAAGGGCTAAGTGTAGACATAAAAAAAACACAATCTTTTAGGTAGAACAATTAATTTCATTGTTAGTTTCAGGTCAGAGCTGTACCCCTTCTAGCCACAACCCTGCCCCCTGCCCTAGTCTTACCAGGACATGCAATAAGTCAGGAGAGGTGTTCTATTTTGCCAGAGAAGGCAAATATGGTAATATTTCTGCAAAAGAATTGCTGAAATTTGAAGCTGTTAAATTATTGTAGTTGGGTTAGGTGGCTTAGATTTTATTGTTGTGTTTTGTATTTACTTATATATTAATGTATACTTTAAACTTTTAATACATTTTTCATTTTAAAGAACCTTTTTTGTCCAATAAAAAGATATTCTTGTGTCATCCACCATTTTGTGGCTTTTTTTAAAAAGTATCGGTTCAGGCACCGTTTTGGCACCGGTACCGTTTTAAAAGTATCGATTTGGCACCGGTACCGTTTTAAAAGTATCGATTTGGCACAGGTATCGAATAAACCCCAAACGATACCCAACCCTAAGCACGGTAGTGTTTTCATATTCCAAAATATTTCATGCAGTAGTTGTGTTTCCCAGTTGCCTCACCTGTGAAAGTATTGAAAGTAAGGCATCGGTTCTGCGATGTGATTATGTAAGTACTGTAAGATAACTCTTGACAGAGCCTCTTCTCATCTGATGTGGGCTGAGCACAGTGGCCTGGGAGGCAGCATGCCGATTTAGCATCACAGAAGCGCTTGAGCTCACAATAAAAACCTCTCCCTGTGGGGTCTGACATCTCCAACAGCTCCTGCCATGAATGTGCAACATGATACTCTTTATTGAATGGCTTATTGCTGGTGGAACTGAGACACTTTATCCCTAGCGAGCTTTACTTCATGAGGAGCCTAGAAGAATATCCTGTCCATTATTCTGTTGTACAGTGCATAGCACACCCTGCCATGTATCAATTAGTCCTAGAGTTCAGAATGTCCTGCTCTGTTTATTGCATAAGGCTGTTGAGGACAGGTGGATTTAGGCCAGTACATAATTTTTCTTCTTACTCAAACATGCTACTACATTGTCCTCTGAACCTAGTAACCTAGTAACAATGCGTGGTAGACACAGTATGCCTATGCCTTATGTATTTTGTATATTATTTATTTTGTACGTATTTGGAAAGAAAATCTACTTGCTGAAACTCACCGTTAGGCCATCCAAGATATAGATGCATTTAGAGAACAGATTTAGAGAAATTTAGCCTTACTCACTAGTAGATCCTCTGCAGTGAATTGGGTGCCATCAGAATTAGAGTCCAAACAAATGATAAAACCATCACAATAATCCACAAGCAAGTCCAATTAGGGATGCACGATATGAAAATTTTTTACCGATACTGATAGTTAAGTCCTTCTTGTGGCCGATGCCGATACCGATACCCAATACGTTCATATTTTTATATGATAATTTTGTGCACCCAGGAGAATACAAAATCTGAGATAAACTAATGAAATGTATATTATATATCTGGGTCTAACAATCATAGCAAACATCAGTCCTGACTCTTCAAAAATGTTTATATTTTTGTGCAAGGCACCACAATTCTAAATAAATAAAATGCTTTGACATTTGTCAACCTGGAAAAAATGAAAAGTGCATCATGGACTAACGTCAGATGTCCAAATGTCTGTTAAAGCTTACGTGTAGTCCATTCTTATTGATCATATTATGAATGTGTGCAGCAACCAAATCGTACAAGGCGGTGAATAAAACATCAGAATCGAGATAAAAACATCAACTTTTCAGAATGCCGCAAGCCCAACGCAGGTCATGTGACATGAACCAACCAATTAGCTTCACCCATTTCCCTTAATAACATTGAAAGCACTGCCAAGGTGGAGAAACAGCTTATCATAGCTGTACAGGAATAAACATTTTTAAATAAATTTAATAACAGAGCTACTGCAAGCGATTTTTAATGCTGAAAATCCATTTATCCTTTGCTGAAACTTCCGCGTCTTTATGGAGAGCGCAGGTCATGGTTGCTTAGCAACGGCAGACGCCACGACAGAGCAAGCTACAGAGCGGTTTGGAAAGAAAGAGAAAGCGGCGCGTCTAACGTTGTCCATGCGTTTTTAGGCGCGACATGTGAACGGCCCCTAAAACAGATTCACCGCGATGACGACCTCTGAAGTGAGATATAAGATTTGTTGTTAAAACTTGACAGCTTTTTACCGCCTCTCAGAATCCTTGCTAAACATGTGTTGCAAATAGCAATAGCATTGTCCTTCTCTGCCACCGTGAAAAACTTCCAGACCTGCGAAGGCGATGATGACGACACAGATGATGACGTATTAAACGCGACAAAGTCCGAGAGTCGCTGCAGTTTACAGCTGCAGTCACTTGCACTCGGAAAGCAGATGAATCTCAGATAAACCAGACTGATTGATTGATTTACCAGCAAGAGTACTTTATCGGATCGGATTTCATTTATTTATCGGAGCAATAAAAATGACGTAATAGCAGGTCTATTAGACTGAATTTACACTGCAAGGCCCAATGCACAGATCCAATATTTTGGCACATCTGGCTTTTTGTTTTACACGTTTGCAATCACTGAAGGCAAACGGACTGTGTTTACATTAATACCACACAAAGATGAGCATTTTGACCAAGAAGTGCATTTGATCGGTCAGGCATGCAGCCTTCAAAGGGATAGTTGAACCAAATTCGTTTTATTTATCTTCAGAACACAATTTAAGATGGAATTTTGGAACATATTTTAACATTCTCGTAGCTTCATAAAATTACGGATGTCACATGGACTATTTTATTGATGTCCTTACTATCTTTCTGTGCCTTGACCATGGTGGTTCCCTTGCTGTCTATGCAGGGTCAGATAACTTGGATTTCCTCAATAATATCTTAATTTGGTGTTCCGAAGATGAACAAAGGTCTTACGGGTTTGGAACAACATAAGAATGAGTAATTAATAACAGAATTTATTTTTTTGGGTGAACTATCCCTTTAAACAGAATATACAGTTAAACTGTCTGCTTTTTTTTCAGAAAAATCCTTCAGGTCCTACAAATTCTTTGGTTTTCCAGCATTTCTGTGTATTTGAACCCTTTCCAACAATGACTGTATGATTTTGAGATCCATCTTTTCACACTGAGCACAACTGAGGGACTCATATGCACCTATTAACAGTAACATGCATGCATTAATTGAATTTGACTTATTTTGTATTCTGGGAAACACATAACTTTCTTCTGTAGCCTCTGAAGGGCAGTACTAAATGAAAAAAAATGAACACATCTCCATTTCGTTCAAAAGTTTTCACCCCCTTAATGCATCGTTTTTCCTTCTGAAGCATCAGTGAGCGTTTGAACCTTCTGTAATAGTAACATTTGCATTCCTCAGTTGTCCTTAGTGTGAAAAGATGGATCTCAAAAGCATACAGTCATTGTTGGAAAAGGTTCAAATACAAAAATGCTGGAAAACCAAAGAATTTGTGGGACCTGAAGGATTTTCTGAAGAACAGCAGACAGTTCAACTGTTTAGGACAAACAAGGGACTTATGAACAACTATAATTAAACAGAAAAAACAAACAAAAAACAGCTGTGGATCATTTAGGTAACAACACAGTAGTACTACATAAACAATACAATGTATTTTGTATGATCTCTTATATTTTGGTAAAATAATTAACATTTTGCAGATTCTGAAACTTTTGACCTCAACTGTATCATTCACATGCACAGCCCCCACATGAAACTGCTGCACCATATCAAAATGCTCATGAATATATCCACACCCATATGCCAGACCGTAATGATAAATTTGGAGGTTGCATGAAATGGGCAGTTCTTTGGTTGCAACATTGTAATGCAAATCCAAATGCAGTTAGTGTTGAAAAAGGCCAAACCCTGCTACAGAGCCAGGAGCTCAAGGCATTCTTATTGAATTAGCTAGGCTGCGCTGGAGCTCCATGGTGCATGCTCTCAGGCCTGCTCTAGGGTCTTAATCTGACTGGCTGTTATAGGGGCATTCTGCATGGTTGGCTAAAGGGATTCTCCCTGTGCTAATGAGTTTAGATTTCATTACTTAGAAATTGAAAGAGGCTCCCTCTGAATCCAATCATGGCTGCCGTCTGGCTTTCAAAGCAGTTGAACAAGGTTTGTGCTGGGCACGGGGTTGAATCAGGTTTCAGAAGGTGAGTGACGTGCTGAAATAGTGTTTACTTCTTTGAATGGCAGTTTTGCTCTTGTAGTCCTGTCAGCAGCTTTTCTGTAAATTTCATGAGTCCTTGGAGTTGGAGACGTGTTGATTGATGATAACAGTGAATAGAAGAGGCTCCAGGAACTCATATCATGATGAATTATGGGTTCATAATTAGAATGTCGGGACATAGTCTAATGATTATTATGTCTTTAGGCAGGGCTCCAGACTGACATATGAGAATAGCTGTACTGTGGCCACCAAGTTGTACAGACGGTGGCAACAGCACCTGATAGGTACATTAGCACCAGTTGGTAGGTATATATTGGAGCTGTCAAAATTAGCGCATTAACGATGGCAATTAATTTTTTTACGTTTAACGGCGATGAAACTATATAACGCAGGGGCAGGGCTACAGTTGGCCACCCCACCCACAACTGCTCCATAACAAAAAATGCATTTATGTAGTCTCAGGGCATCTTTACAAAAGATGATCTCCCATCAAATGGGAGACTTTTCAGAAGCACACTCCATTTTCACTTCAGCACCAGGCACTAGTCAAACTTAAAGGGGTCATCAAATGCAAAACTCACTTTTACATGTTGTTTGAACATTAATGTGTGTTGTGTGTGTACACAACCACCCTACAATGATAAAAATCCACCCAGTGGTATTTTTTTAAACTTTAAAAGTAATATCCCCTTTTTAAAATCTGGTCATTCTCAGCTTCTTGTTGGTGTGATGACACACCGTCAGAGGCCACTCCCACGACAAGCTGATTGACATGAGCGCCTTACCTTAGACCCACCCTCACCGAGCTGAAACAGTCCGACTCCGATTGCCATTGTGTCGACTCAGGTGCAAGGGAAGACAAGAATGTCTCCGATTGAGCGAATGAGGTGTTCTGTTGGATGTAATAATGAACATAGCAGTTGTTATTTACTCCCGACATCTGAGCTGCTGAAGACGAGGATTAACGTTACTTTCGTTTTTGAAAGGAAAGTGCCGATCTACATATGTGTCTATGTTCGTGCAAATCATTTGTGATGCAAGGACTTTGTTCCTGCAAAAGGTACAAATTGTATGTAATTGACTAACAAAAGTACTTAAACGATTAAAGATGACCATGTGTCACTTTTGCACTATTGCTGGCTTTTAAAATCTGAAAGTAAATAATTGTGAATCTATTTTCCTGCCCATTTCTTTTCTACATTTTGGAAAATTAGATTTTATAAGCTCAATTTCACATTTCAATGGCAAACACAAATAAAAGAATGTCATTAAAGGAATATTTGGGGTTGCTTTGCTCGAGTGATTCCAGTTTTGTTAACATTTTATTAGACTGATTATTCCGTCTCCCACCCAAAAGCCTGTAAAAGTAATGAATAAAGAGTAAAACACAATCTGACTCCCGTTGCTATCAAGGCTAATGTAAGCCACCTGGTGATCAAACATCAATAAAAAAAAATTGTCAATATTTTCCGCTGGTAAAACTTATGAGCTTGGTCTTTTATAACAAGTGCTATTGTGCAAAATGATCTGCAGTATACACAGAAATCATGTGATTGTTCACACAGTAGACTGTCTCTTTTTCTCTCCCCCTGTATTCCTTGTATTTAGTTATTTCCTTATTTGTTTCCATCTCTTTTTTTAAATCACCCATGTAAAAGGTACAGTATAGATCAATGAAAATGAAAATTGTTATTCAAACTGTCAAATCATTCCAAATCACTATGGTTTTCTTTCTTCAATAAGATATTGTGGCCATACTTTCAGTATAATGAATTTGAATCAAGACTGGTGACACCTAAAGCAGCAAGCAAAAAAATGAAAAAACGAAAGTATTGTAAAAGTTCTGAAGCTGTATGATAGCTTTGTGTGAGAAACAGACTTTAAAAAAGTTAATATTTGTTTGGAACACATATTTTAATTTTGTGTGAACTAATCTTTTAATATCAACCCAGAAACTGAATAAATAATTAAATTACATTTAATACAGTACTACACCCATTTTAATCTAAACTGAAATTAAATGTACTTCATGAGTTATGGGTTTGGCTAACCAGTTATTAGCCTCTGAGATCTCATAAAATAATCCAGTCTTTGGCTATGTCTATAGGGTTACATACCCTTAGGCCCCCTTACTAACTCACCACAAGAAAGAAAGATTAGAAAGCAGCAGATGAAACTGGGCTGCTTATTTACATTAATTGGTGGAGAGACGCATGTTGATATATGATTAATTACTATAAATCCCGATTAGCACCCGAATAATTACTGAGACGATAACACGGTAGAGGAGAAACTGATTACGGTGGTAATTATGATAACCCCCCTCACCGCAAAGGTCCCAGTCCTCCCAGCCACAAATGTATGAGTGTGTGTGTGTGTGTGTGTGTGTGTGTGTGTGTGTGTGTGTGTGTGTGTGTGTGTGTGTGTGCGTCATTAAAATGAAAGTTCAGAAGGGCTGAGAGTTAAAGAGTTACTGTACTCTAATGAGTGCCAATTACATAAATGACATTACCTGATAATTATCAAATGAAGAACCCCAGGGCCGGTTTGCCGAGTGCTATCAAAGATGTGCCCTTTTAGAAACCCGCAGGAGTCAAGACAGCGACAAAGATCGTGTCTTCCTTGGGAAAGCAGATATAATTTATTTGCAAGCTTTGGGACATAGCTTTTTATGGTGGCAATTGATATTTGAGTGTTGGCATTTTGGGAGCATCTGCAGTCAAGCTTCTTGCTGGAATGTTTTATTGGATTTTGTTGCATATTTAAATTATGTTCCCAAAGAGGATTTTAACCATAACTTGATGAAACTGCATGATATGCTGATCAATTATGCTATTTTTTATAAATATATATATATACATATATATACAGTATTGTTCAAAAGTTTGGGGTTGGTAAGTTTTTTTTTTTTTTATGTGTGTTTGAAAGAAGTCTTTTATTCTCACCAAGGCTGCATTTATTTGATTGAAAGTGCAGTGAAGACAGTAACAATGTGAAATATTTTTTGCAATGTAAAATAACTGTTTTTGGTTTTACATGTAATGTATTAATGTGATGGCAAAACTGAATTTTCTTCAGCTTTTTGCTTTAGTAGGAAACACATTAATGCATTAAAAGCCAGGGGTGTAAACTTTTGAACAGAATGAAGATGTGTACATTTTTCTCATTTTGCCTAAATATCTTTTTTTTTTATTTTATTTAGTACTGCCCTTCAGAAGCTACAGAAGATACTTACATGTTTCCCAAAGGACAAATGCATTGTGTTTCCTTCTGAAAAATGCACACCTCTTTATTCTGTTCAAAAGTTAACTCCTTCTGGAGCATCAGTGAGCATTTGAACCTTGAGTCCCTCAGTTGTCCTCAGTTTGAAAAGATGGATCTCAAAATATACAGTCATTTTTGGAAAGAGTTTAAATACACAAAAATGCTGAAAAACCAAAGAATTTGTGGGACACATTTCAAGTGTATGTAAACTTTTGAACGGGGTCATTTTTTAAATTTTATTATTGAATGACCCCTCTTACTTTGGTAAAATAATTAGCATTTTTCAGAATCTTCAAGGTGTTTGTAAACTTTTACAACTGTACATGGGTCAGATGCCATTTTTTTATGTTAATAATTTTGTTTTAATTGAACTAAATGAATGTGTCAAATTGAAATTTGTCACAGGGCTGCTATAGCAATAGAAACATAACTTTTCAATGGCTTCTTCGTTATCAGCTACTGTATTAGATGATTTGAAGTAGTTGGCTGTTCTGAAAGCCAAAGCCCTTGAGCTGAGGAACTCTTATGTGGTTAAAGTGAACGAAAAGGCAAGCACTATGCTTAGGGCTTTGTTAGTGTGGTAAAAACACATGAAAAAAAAAGACAGTCCCAGACTTTATAATGAGACTAGTGCCTCTTCCATGAAACAGTCAAGGGGATTGCGATGGTCCTGACCCTTAGGAGCAGACGAGAACGGTAGAGGGATAGAGGAAGAGAAGAGGGAAAGACCGCATGAGATGGCCCCCAGGCAGATCTCAGACTGAGGCTGCCTTCCTCAGCAGATTCTCACGCCATCTCTTTGCTCCACTTTTTCTCAGTTTTAGAGTCGGAGACTAACTTTCAGCAAAGTCTCATTTACCTCCCCCTCCTCCTCCTCCTCCATTCTCCAGCAGAGTTATATAAGCATGGAAAAATATGATCTCTCTTCTCCTTCTACTGTGCTGCCAAGTAGCTGTATATAACTGATTATAAACTTTGTTCTTCTAGTTCTGTGCACAGTTTTCAGACTAGAGTGTGTAATGTCTGGCTGTGTGTCGAAATGTCTGCCTTTAGGCGAGCGTATTCGCGTGTGTGTTTATTTGCTGAATAGAGATGAGCTCAACAAACACTGACAATCAATAGGAAAGTGCTTAGGATAGGTTTTTACTTTTAAAAGGTCTGCTTTGAACATTTTTTATAAAGAATATTGCACAGAAATGCAACATTTCAGACAAAATAACAGAAACTTTGATGAGAACTATGAAGAAAGCCTTAATGATGTTTTTTTTTTCAACTTTGTTGTTCTACTTTGTCTTCTGTCAAACACAAAAGAACATTTTGAAATGTGTTTTGTGTTTATTCAATGAAAGTCAGTGGGGTCCAAAACCCAGTTTGCAACAACATAAGGGTAAGTAAACGGCAGCAGAATTTTCACTGTTGGTTGAACTATCCATTCAATATATGTGACCCTGGACCACAAAAGCAACACGGGTATATTTGTAGCAATAGCCAAAAATACATTGTATGTAAGATTATGTTCCATGAAGATATTTTGTAAATGTCCTACCATAAATATATAAAATCTTAATTTTTGAGTAGTAATATGCATTGCTAAGAACTTCCATTTGGACAACTTTAAAGGGGATTCCCTCAGATTCCAGATTTTCAAATGGTTGTATCTCAGCCATGTTGTCCTATCCTAACAAACTATATATCAATGGAAAGCTTACTTATTCGGCTTTCAGGTGATGTATTTTGGTCCAGGTTCACATATATGTGCATTTGGCCAGTATGTGTATTTTCCAACCTGATCTCATGACGAAAACAAGACGCGAAATGCATACCGCCATGTCCATTTTGTGACATATTCAATGTGCAATGTCCACTGAGTGGTGCTAAAAGTTTGTTTTTTTCCCCAGAACAGATGGTTTTGTACGTGTCACCGCAGTTCTGACTTGAAATGTCTAATAAGTGCCGCTATAACTCTAATGGTCCTTGACATTTTAATATAACGTACTGCACTACACCAACCAACCCCATAGTATGAACAAAAGCGAATGTGAAGTAAAAACACATTCGCAAGCATGCCATTTTAGCTTGTTGTTCATTCTGTCATCGTTCAGCTCTTTCATCATGAGTCATGTTTTTCACAAGATTCGTACCCACGGATTCTGCATCCTAAGTCCAATTCTGTGCAAGGTGAGTTACCGAGCAAGCTTGTTACGTCCGGAAGGTGAAACATATGGAGCTGCAATCACAACTGTGTATGCAAACGATTCTAAATGCTCGCTATTTTACCACCTCTAGTGTTCATTTTACGGAATCCATGACTTTGAATAGTCAGTTGAAAATCATCTATAAGAACATCTGACAATTGCTTCAGAGATGTTAGCTTCTCAGTCTTTTTTTTTTCTTTCAAAACTGCGAGTAGTGGTTTGATAATATTCAAGTCAGATTATTTGTGTGGCCAGCCCTGCTAAAAAAACAGCTAAAACCAGCCTAGGCTGGTTGGCTGGTCTTAGCTGGTTTAAGCTAGAAGTAGCTGGTTTTAGCTGGTCTCCCAGCCTGGCCAGGCTGGTTTTAGCTGGTTTTAGGCAGGGAAAGTGGCCAAAACCCCTCTAAAACCAGCCTGCTGACCAGCTAAAACCAGCTAACCAGCCTAGCCTGGTTTTAGCTGTTTTTTTTTTTTTCAACAGGGAGGACAGATGTTGAACTTTATCTTGGTTCTTTAACTGTCCACGTTTTATAATCGTGACCTCACGATTTTTGCATTTTAACATTGGTGTTTGTGATTAAATTTTAAGAAGTTGCGGCTCTTTTTTTAATGGATGCTGGCAAAGTTCTCTCTGGTCAGTTTTTGTGGAAACAGAGTTTTCGAGGTAAATATTGAGGTTTGCTGTGGTAGTTCTTTGCTGTTTGGACACAATTCTTCTTAGTGATTGATGGTCCCTATCATTCATTTTCAGTTTTTGGCCACTATTCTTTTTCTCTCTTTGTGTATGCAGCCATAATCACACAGACTGTTGTTGTTAAAACACCAAAAATCAGGCTGTTAATGTTAATGTTAAACAGGCTTTCTTGATTTGCCTTTTTGGAAGTCTGACAAGTCAGCAATCCCATTTCATCCACGGCTTATTTTAAGCACAACTGAACATAACTTGTACTACCCTGATCAACAATCTAGAGAATAAAGACAATGAAATGATGCACAAATGATAGTAACCCCTATTACAATGGGAGTTCACATTAATTTATCCAACCCCTGTATGTGTGCCAATAAAAGGGGCATGTGGTGAATTTTTGCACATGTAGAAAAATGACAGTGCAGTGATTTGTATCTTTCCCCTTTTCAGTAAAATTTGGGGGGGGGGGTGTATCAACTACATCTGCATCGTTTTAACATGTACCATCTGCGCTTTGATTTTTTTAGACACTTTTTGGAACTTTGAGGGACTTCTGTGGTTGGCTTTGCAGTGGCTGTAGCTGAGTTTGCTTTTAGATTAATGGAAATTTACTCTGTGGTCTGTCATCAAAGCTGCTCTCTCACGCTGCTTAAACAGCAACGAGAAGGCTGCCAGCAGCTTCTCAAAGCCAGGAGAACATCTTTCACGAAGGCCTCATCAGACTTAAACTCTGGCCTACTTGCTGTTATGGCAGTGTTGTTTTGTTGTCATGCTATCCACTGGCTATGCTGCTTTATGTGTGTTTTCAGCACATGTACAGTGGTAAAAGCCAAACTGTGGTTTGCAGAGGGGTAGTATAAACATAGATCTTGGAGGATTTTGCTCGTACATCGACAGTTTGAGTCATAGAGAGAGGAAGGAGCAAGGAAATGTGAGGCAGCGAGAGCCGGGTGTGTTTCCAAGTAAACCCCCTGGGGATGCAGCTCTCGGCCAGCCTCCAGCCACTGCTTGCACCCACAGCTCAGCCACTCTCTTTGGGCAAGCTTTGGCAGTCTGCCTCTAGTCTCTGGTACTTTATTGATAGAACGCGTCTCCCAGGCCACACTCGTTTGGCCTAATGATGCTGTCGGAGAAGAATGCACTCCCAAGAAGCCACCAGTCCTCGACGTCGCACGCAACCAAACCAAAAACTTTTTCATGCTCTTCTTTATTTACTTCGCTTTCTCAAACTTCTTAGCATGTGCAGTACTTGGAAACATTAATCAAAGCTCATGATTAATTCAATTCCTAATTAAAAAACTATTAAACTGAGTAGTGCTGGGCAAGATACTTAAAAGTTTTGTCTGGCGAGACTACCATGTACAAATTAGCTAAGCTAAAGTTAAAGGGATAGTTCACCCAAAACTGAAAATTCTGTCATTAATTACCTTCATGTCATTCCAAACCCGTAAGACATTTGTTCATCTTCAAAACACAAATTAAATTGAATGCACATTCAAGCCCCAGAAAGGTAGTAAGGACATTGTTAAAGTAGTCCATGTGACATCAGTGGTTCAACCGTAATGTTAGGAAGCTAAGGAAAGGAAAGGATGTGACTTGTGGCCAAGTATGTTGACCCATACTCGGAATTTGTGCTCTGCATTTATCTACTCAAAAGCTATGAATTACCAATTAACTGGTAAAAAAAATGTCTTGCTTAGCATTGTCTTGAATTCCAGTACGAATATATAACCATTGTTAAATCAAGATATGAGATATGAGAGAATGACATGAGAAAAAAATTATGAAAGTTGAGCGACATTACACCTTAAACAAGAAAGTTTATTTTTCTTACCCCATTGGAATTTCTTATTTTAAGTAATTCAATTTTCAAATGTTTTTCAGAAAACAAGACTTGTTGTTTGGTTCGTTTGATTTATTTGATCCGGACCAAAAAGGAAAATGATATTTGGTCCTAGTCCACATAGCATTCACACTGACATTTTTTAATCTAAAGATACCAAACCTAAAGACATACAACCTGGTCGATTGGTCGGTTGAGTGACGTATATTTTATGACGGAACTTGCTAGGGATGTTAACCGATGACTGTTTGACCGGTGGTTGACCGTATCAACGTTAACCGGTCAAAGTTGTCGGTAGTCGGTTAAAAAAAAAAGTGCCGGTGCGTCTTTTACGCATTCTGAAGGTGCCTGTTTTATCCATTGGTTTTATCATGTTGCAGTCTATTAGGCAACATTCCGCATAAGATGGGCTTAGATTTGGAAATACATTACATCTACATTTCAGTGGTAACCGATAAGGTGATGATGATCATCATCTTTCTTTATTATGGTTAGCACTACCTCAACTAAAGCGGTGTCTCTTCGGAGCTGTCATTTTCTTAAATGAGCCGTGGCAATGTTTCAAATGAGCTTCTAACCAAAACAAACGTCTTTATTTTCAAAGCGATCACCTTGTACCCAAACCATTTGAAACTAAGGAGCCATTTGTCCTACGATTACATACAACAAGCTCTTCGGCGCCGCGTTTGCGGGACTCATGTTTCGCGCTGTAGTGGATTTTTAAAAAGTGACGTGAGTGGCAGTGTGTGTGTGTGTGTGTGTGTGTGTGTGTGTGCGGAAGGCAGAGCGGCAGAGAGATGCGACAGAGTTGCGAAATTGCAGGCGCGGCTCGAAATGGCTGTTATTTCAAATAGCGTACCATATTAAACTAATCGGTTAACCGGTTTCAACCGGCTAATGAGGCTCGGTGGTCGGTCAAGAAATTTTTTAGTTTTCGCCATCCCTAGAACTTGCTGAACACCCCGAACAAAAGGAAAATGCATGTTTGACTTAAAAGAGTAGTTCACTTCCAAAACAAAAATTTACAGATAATGTAGACACCCCATTCTCATCCTCATCCTTTTTTTCTTCAGTCTTAAAGAAATTATGTTCTTTGAGGAAAACATTTTAGGAATCATCTCCATATAGTGGACTTCAGTGGTTCACGCGAGTTTTAACGTCCATTTTAACGATCATTCTTTTTCTAAAATAAAAAATAAAAGAAAATTATATACTTTTTAAACTCAAATGCTCCACGTTTGCCCTCTGCTCATTTTGTTTTAGAGACACCACTTGTTCCCTTTGAGAAATTATGTCGCATAGCGTCACATCTTGTCATTACTTCCTGTTTTTGGTTCGTTTTGAAATAATTGGTCCATGTCACATTCATATTTCATTTGAGCCACACCAGAGTTTGTTTGGATGTGAACCGAGAACCATTATTTTAGCTGTCTCGGTTCGCTTGAACCAAACATGACAAGTGTGAACACACCCTTAATATCTAATAATAAGTCATTTGTTTTTTTTTTATATATATCTAGATTTAAGAATATTTATATATTTGTGCTAGAAAACAAGACAAAATACTGAGAAATGAACACATTTTTTGTAGTGGTTCTACTCTAAAATGATAAAACTTAGTTTTAATGAAGGATTTAAACAAACTAATTCTAGTTTAGTAAACCAAAACTGAATCTATGTTTGCGAATAACTGGAGACAACAAATTCAATGGTTTGTTCCCAACACCAAAATGTCCTGTAACAAGTTGTAGCCATCCTTTCACCACACTGTTAGTATTTGAGATGTCTCGTCAGGGTGAGGCCTGGTCGGGAGTTAGACATCTCGAAAAAAAATCCCCTCAACCTCAGACTATTCAGTCCTGGGGCCACTGTTCCACCAGTTCTTTCCCAGGCTGCACCCTCAATGACGTATTGCAGCATTCACAGCATGTGCTACAGGAATAGATTGCGGTGCTGCTTGTACTGTATACTTACAGAAACATGCAGCTCCAGTGCGTGGCCAGTGGTGTGCCAAGCTTCTTTCAATGTATCTTTCCACATATATCTGCTTTGTTTGTTTACTTGTGGATTACATTACTGAGGTCACCTAGGTTTACACTGCATGGATGCACTGAGGGGGAAATATCGACATTGGTGGTCACTGTGAAAAGCCTAAGCTGTCTTTTTAAGGCTTACCCTCTTGGGAAAATCAAGCTTAAGCTGTGTTTTGGAACATGGTAGATGGTTTCTGTTGGGTTTAGATGACCAGCTACCATGTTTCACAGCTTGAATATTTTAAGCTACTACAATCTGCTGGTTGCTGGTTTGTCCAAGGTGGTCCACCTCCTACCAAAGCTAGATCAGGGGTGTCCAATCCTGCTTCTGGAGGGCCAAAATGTTGCAGTTTAACTCCAACCAACTCCAACACACTTACCTGGAAGTCTGCTCATTTGCTTGGCTTAAAGTTCAAACAGTGGCGCTGGCAGATGCGTTCACTCACTGATGAGTCTTGGTCACGTGACCACTAAACAGTGCTGTGAGATCCAGTGTGAAGTGCTTGAAATTGTGCTGACAAACAGGAGAGACACTGTGCGCAACGATACAATCAGAAGGCTTTTTAATATACAAATTACCATCATTTACCATAGATTTACTGTAGCACTAACTGCACCATGGAATTGTGTCAGAAATGTGGGTATTCATGTTGAATTTTATTATATTGTTAACGTAGACATTAGGGATGGGAATTGATAAGATTTTTACGATTCCAATTCCATTTTCGATTCTTTATCAATTCCCTTATCGATTCTCATATGGAAGAAAACGGACAACAAATTGTTGATTAGCATAGTTAAACTGTCTCTGTTTGGGGCTTTGTACTTAGGGCTGAGAATCTTTGTCATCTCCCTAGAAAATATATAATGGGAATGAATGAGTCCTGCAGCTTTATTAGCCGAGGACATGCTAACGTTGTTGCTGCTGCTGCCGCTGCTGGGTTGAGAACTGTTAGTCCGGAGCAGATCGAAAACGCAACATTCTTTTATTGTTATTGCATGCTGTGTGCGCAAATGTTTTAGCATGTTAGTGGTATTTCCTCCCTTTGAGGAAATATCTACGCTGCAAGTATTGCAAGTTGCCCTATTTTCGTCTTTTTTGGTGAAATACAACCAGACTTTTGAGCGTTTGTTCCGCTTAGGCGCCAATGCTTATACGCCTTATTCAGCCCGCTGCCATTTTGAATCGAAAACGAGGCTGTGAGGGATAGCAGTCCAGCAGCGCCCACTGTGGCGCGTTGTTGCGTACCCGGGATGTAGATCGTATATCCGTAAAATAATAGGTCATTTCACATTTTTCCACAGGACAAAGAGCTCCAGAAGACGTGGATTGATCGACAGGACAAATAACCTAACTTTCAGGTAACAATATTGCATTTATTTTTGAGAAAATGACTGTGGAAAGACTGCTAATTTCTAATGGGAGCATGTTTATCTTCCTTTAAACGCTTACATAGAGTTTTTCAAATGATGTTATATAGATTAAAATGCTTAATGGTTTGTGTTAAGAGCCTGCAGCTAGGTCATAAGCGTCTTCCCGACCTTTATTATGAAATTACGATAAACATGACATTTTCCTTGTCTAAAGCAAGACAGAAACAAAAAAATAATGTTCTGAATATCATTTAGCGATTTTAAAAGGGGTTGACATCAAACACTACATGGCAAACTAATAAATAATTGTTATCTTTTGATCTCTTTGCATAAAAATAAACTTTCAACCCACTGTTTTTTGTATGACTTAACATGTTGTCTGAAAGAGGCTTACGATCTAACGTTAACTGCAGGCTCTTAACACAAACTATTAAACATGTTGATCTTTAAAACATCATTTAAAAAGAATATCTTTTTCATTTACAATCGCAAGGTTTTCTTTTCGTGAGGTCTTTGAGTCCAGGTAAACACAGACGGAGCTGAACCCTCCTTAAGCGTCCTAATTCCAGTCAGTGTTTTTGAAAAACAATCCTGAGTAAAATGTTGAGCACTCTAAAAAATGTTGAGTAATCTATTTAGTTTAGTTGTTGTAGTAATACATCACATGTTAGCTCTGCGTAAACGTTTAAAGGAAGATAAACATGCTCGCATTATAAATTAGCAATTAGCCAACCGGCTAGTTTCCACAGTCATTTTCTTAAATAAATGCAATATTGTTACCTGAAAGTTAGGTTATATGTCCTGTCGATCAGTCCACGTTTTCTGGAGCGCTTTGTCCTGTGGAAAAATGTGAAATGACCTATTATTTTACGGCTATACGATCTACATCCCGGTACGCAACAATGCGCCACAGTGGGCGCTGCTGGACTGCTATCCCTCACAGCCTCGTTTTCGATTCAAAATGGCAGCGGGCTGAATAAGGCGTATTGACTGAGCGTAAGCTATGCAACGTGCGTAAGTTACGCAATGCGCGTGATGACGTCATTCGTGCCCACTGGAATCGTTAAGGGAATCGTTTGCAAATTTTGCAAACGATTCGATGGAATTGAAACACTGGGAACCGGTTCTCAACAAGAACCGGTTTTCGATTCCCATCCCTAGTAGACATGTATTAAATGTATCGAAGGAGGCGTAATGGAATATAATTACAGTATTTTTTTGTGATTAAGCTACAGCGTTTTTGCATTTATACTAAATGTATTTAGACTACAAACAGAAACCATATTATTAACCATTATATTTTTACCGTGGTATTGAGGTGGTATATATTTGTGGTTTTAACTGTGGTTATCATCATCAAAATGTATGCTACGATGGAAGACCAATGGTTAATAAAAAGCTACTTACAAATGTGTATTTCCAAGAGACAAAAAATGTTCTATTGTTATTAATATAGTGAGGCAACACAAACCTGTTTCTTGATTTGAAACAATATTTTTTTATTTATTTTGTTATGGAAAAATGACTGTAAAAGTGTAAATAATTCAAAAACGTCATGTGTTTGTCATGTTCTGACCATCTGGTTTTTACAACTTTCACATTGGAGCAAAAATCTGCCTTTAAACTTAAAAGAAAAAAAAATTTGTCATTTTTTATGATAATTATCGATATCGACTATCGATATCACCCAGCCCTAGTTTTTAGTGAGCCTGAAGACTTGATTAGCTCTTTCTGGTGTGTTTAATTAGGGTTAAAGGTGAACTCTGACTCTCCAGGAACAGGTTTGGACACCTCTGAGCTAGATGAACATCCAAAGATTGATTTTTGTCAATTTACAAATTTGTAAATTGTAAATTCTTCTTGTATTTTGTTTTTTAGTGTTCACCTTAAGTTCTAACTTAAAGGATCAGTGGGATCTATAATTCAAATCTCCTGATATTTTACTCACCCCCATGTCATCCAAGATGTTCATGTCTTTTTTTCTTAAGTCGAAAAGAAATTAAGGTTTTTGAGAAAAATGTTCAAGGATTTTTCTCCACGTAGTCGACTTTCACGTAGTCGGCAGTTTCAATGCAGCTTCAAAGGGCTCTACACGAACCCAGCCGAGGATTAAGGTTCTTATCTAGCAAAACGATCGGCCATTTAAAAAAAAAAACATACAAATTTATATACTTTTTAACTAAAAAAGCTCTTCTTGTATCACTGTAGCTCTGCATCCACAACTTCCCACATTACGTAGTCATGTTGGAAGTACCAACCCAGTGTTTACAAAGTGAACGTGGATAGAAAGTTTGAACACCCTACAAAAAAGGTAAAACAACATCAGACCATTCTGTTGGAGTCAAGTTGGAGAAGAAAATATAATGGAGATTTTTGAATCAAAGCACACAGACGAAGAACTAACTGTGTGTGATTACGTAATGCGTAAAGTCATAGACGTGCATTGCAAAGCTAGTGCAAGACGAGCATTTGTGGTTAAAAAGTTATTAATTTTTATTTTTATTAGAAATAGACCGATCATTTCGCTAGGTAAGACCTTTATTCCTCGGCTGGGATTGTGTAGAGCCCTTTGAAGCTGCATTAAAACTGCAATTTGGACCTTCAACTTGTTGGTCACCATTGAAGTCCACTATATAATAAAAAAAAAAAAATCCTGTAATGTTTTCTTCAAAAATCTTAATTTCTTTTCAGCTGAAGGAAGAAATACATGAACATCTGGGATGAAATGGGGAATAGGGCAACTTTTAGCTTCCTGTCCAGGTATTTGCCCTCTGATACCTGCATTTTATGTCCCTTTTTTTTTTTGTAAAAGACAAAAGAAAGTTGTGTTGAGGTTAATGATTTGATTTTCTTATCAGCAAAGGGGACGAAGTTGGCCTCCGAAGTTGGCCTCCTAGCCAACCTTAAGTCAAATGGGCTTACCATACCAAAGCCAGCTGACAAATTCGGTTACAGAAGATTGCTAAGATGGCAAATTACTTAAATCCGTTCAATCAAGATCCAACTGTTAATGGTGGAAGCCAACTTAACTACTCTAATGATCTTAACTACTCTAACTTCTACCTCCGTCTTCTTGGTGCGACTATGCAAAGACAATAAGAGGCTCAGTTTGAGACCTCTTTAATACCTAACCTTTTATACCTTGAGAGTATTAGTAGGGTCTAGCGCTGGTCAATTAAATGATTGGTTTGAACTTAGAGATTGGTGGGTTCATGGTTCATGGAAAGAAGTGATAGGATTGAGAGTGAGCTAGAGAAAGGGAGTGAGAGAGCACACTTGCCACACATTTGTGCTTGCAATACCCTCACAAGATTTCTCTCATACCTTGATGCATGGCTTATGAAGACACAGAATCCCACAGCTTGGTTTGAAATCGATCTGATTATCCTCAAATGACCTGGCTTTCTGATTCATGCTTAATGTTCCTTGAAGTGGTTCTGGGACAACAGGCACAAAAAATACTGCCTACTGATGCTGACCGTGGCACTCAAAGTGAAATCTAGCCAATACTGGCCGCACTAGTATGCCATGCCACAAATTCTTTAACCAAGACAGATCAAGGGCCTTTAGATCTGTGAGACTTTTAAGGCTTCTGGATTTCTGTAGGTTTTGAAGTGCTTACTCTTTTTATCTTTTTTTTTTTATGGGCTTTGGATTACCCAGGGGTTTTATTGTTAAGATGTGTTTACACAAGAGGGGAGCTGATATGCTTTATGGTCCTGATAAAGGTTTATGACTAAAAAGCAAGGATAGTTGCTGGCAAAACACCATACCTTTGCAGGGTGCAAATAAAGTGGATGGTGTTTAATGGTGACTTTGTCATTGAAAAGTTTGGTAACTTTTGTAGATAGATAATATTCATGACACCCAACAAACGCCATATTTTATATTTCATTTTATTCTTTATTTTATTTTATTTTATTTTATTTTAAACATCCTGATCCTAATTTATTTTATCTTTTTTTTTCTATTGTTTTATTTTATTTTATTATTTGATAAATTATTATTTGAACTGATCCTGATAATAATTTTTATTTATTTTTTTATTTAACCTAATTTTTTTCCCTTTTTTATTCTAGTATGTTAAGCCCATTTGACTTAAGGTTTTTCCTTTTTTTTCCTTTTTTTTCTTTTGCAATTTATTTAATTCTCTATTATTTTATTATTTTATTTTATGCTCTCATACATCCTGATCCTAATTTATTTTTTTATTTAATGCAATTACATTTAATTTAATCTTTTTTTCCTTTTTCTATTATTTTATTTTATTTTTTTATTTTATTCTTTCAAACATCCTGACCCAAATTAATTTTTAAATTATTTTAAACATCCGGATCCTAGTTCTTGTTCTTGTTCTTTTTTCTATTATTTTATTCTATTGTATTATTCTAAACATCCTGATCCCTTTAATTTAAATTTCTTTTTTTTCCTATTATTTTATTTCATTTAATTTATTCATTAATATAATAATATATTATTATATTATTTCCTAATTTATTTTTTAAATTCATTTAATTTAATTTCTTCAGGTTTTTTTTTTTTTACTTTTTTCTATTTTATTTTATTATGTAAATTAAATTAAATTAAAAATAAATTAAGATCAGGATTTTTTTTATATTTTAAACACCCTGACCCCAATTTATTTTTTACTTAATTTAATTTAATCTCTTTTCATTTTCTTTTTATATCATTTATTCTATTTTATTATTTAAAACATAATCCTAATCCTAATTTATTTTGTAATTTAATTGATTTGATTTTTTTTTTCATTTTCATTTCATTTTTTCTATTATTTTATTTTGTTTTATTTTATTTTATTTTATTATTCTAAACATCCTGATCCTAATTTATTTTTTTTTATTTAATTTAATTTAATTTCATATATATATATATATATATATATATATATATATATATATATATATATATATATAATTTTTTTTCCTTTATTTTATTTTACTATTTTAAACAAGGGTGATGCTATAAATCATTGTTCTTCCATTGTTAACAATGGTGACCTGCAAAGAAACGCTTGCAGCCATCATTGCGTTGCATAAAAATGGCTTCACAGGCAAGGATATTGTGGCTACTAAGATTGCACCTAAATCAACAATTTATAGGATCATCAAGAACTTCAAGGAAAGAGGTTCAATTCTTGTTAAGAAGGCTTCAGGGCATCCAAGAAAGTCCAGCAAGCGCCAGGATCGTCTCCTAAAGAGGATTCAGCTGCGGGATCGGAGTGCCACCAGTGCAGAGCACAGTGAGGCCAAGACTTTTGGAAGATGGCCTGGTGTCATGAAGGGCAGCAAAGAAAGCCACTTCTCTCCAGAAAAAAACATCAGGGACAGATTGATCTTCTGAGGACTGGGGCAAAGTCATATTCTCCGATGAAGCCTCTTTCCGATTGTTTGGGGCATCTGGAAAAAGGCTTGTCCGGAGAAGAAAAGGTGAGCGCTACCATCAGTCCTGTGTCATGCCAACAGTAAAGCATCCTGAGACCATTCATGTGTGGGGTTGCTTCTCATCCAAGGGAGTGGGCTCACTCACAATTTTGCCCAAAAACACAGCCATGAATAAACAATGGTACCAAAACACCCTCCAACAGCAACTTCTTCCAACAATCCAACAACAGTTTGGTGAAGAACAATGCATTTTCCAGCAGGATGGAGCACCGTGCCATAAGGCAAAAGTGATAACTAAGTGGGCCAGGGACCAAAACGTTGAAATTTTGGGTCCATGGCCTGGAAACTCTCCAGATCTTAATCCCATTGAGAACTTGTGGTCAATCCTCAAGAGGCGGGTGGACAAACAAAAATCCACTAATTCTGACAAACTCCAAGAAGTGATTATGAAAGAATGGGTTGCTATCAGTCAGGATCTGGCCCAGAAGTTGATTGAGAGCATGCCCAGTTGAATTGCAGAGGTCCTGAAAAAGAAGGGCCAACACTGCAAATACTGACTCTTTGCATAAATGTCATGTAATTGCCGATAAAAGCCTTTGAAACATATGAAGTGCTTGTAATTATATTTCAGTACATCACAGAGACAACTGAAACAAAGATCTAAAAGCAGTTTAGCAGCAAACTTTGTGAAAACTAATATTTGTGTCATTCTCAAAACTTTTGGCCACGACTGTACTATTTCAGTCTTTCTACTTCAGTATGTTACCTGCCATTTCTTTGTGATTATTTGTAAAATTTACTAGTGAATTTTGAATGAAAGTAAATTCTACACCAGATATGTATGTATTTTTTTTAAGTGTACACTTGTGGTACTACAAAAGTTTTGCTTCTGAAAGTAAAAAATTAACAAATGAACATGATGCAAAATAAAAAATTTTCCTCAAGCAATTTATGCAAAGAGGCTGACAATTTGTACACAGCTAACATGGGTCAGCCACTAGATTGTCTGTCTAGACAAGGCTTAACGTTAATGTACACTTGGCTTAGATATGTCACGGGCGCCTATTTAATAGCGTCGCATCTAATTTTCTTTCACTTGTCAAGTAGCATAGCTTTTAAAAGTGAAGTTAAAGCATTTTCTCCATTTATAATAGAATGTTGCTTGTTTCCGCAGTCTTGTCCCTTGACAGGACCGTGTTCGATAGACACTGTCTCTGGACATTTTCTGACACCATCCTTACTGTAGAGAAAACATACGCATTTCCTGCTTCAGTGGAGCGTCTGTCTTTTACCACAGCTTGCGTGCATGTTCAACACCCCTCTACAGCAGGGTTGGGAGGGGTTCAGGACCATAAGGATTCATTGGACAGGAGGTCCCAGAGCGGCAGCCATCATGCCAAAGTGACAAGCTAAGCCACTGCTTCTGGCAGGCTGCACTGTAAACCAGTGCAAATTGTCCTTGCTGCACAGTGCGTAAAATGCATTTAAAAGTGTGTGTGTTTGTGCATGAGAGGGAAAAAGAGAGGTTGCGAGTGGTTGCACTTTAGGCGAGGGATTCCATCGCGTGCTTTCTCTGCCGACCTCTCACGCGAGCCCAGACGTCTGGCTGAGAGCTGTGGCTCCCCTCCTCCCGCTTTCCATTGGTCTGACCTCCGCTACTCTCTCCAGAGACTTCCAGCAGATACTGACAGGGCTCTTCATTTGATAGAAGGCTTGTTATTGATCTGTTCACCTGGTGGCACTTGAATAGCAAACACAGCAGATGCCACAAAAACAAATGTCTGGGTCTGTTTTTAGTTATGCCTTGCATAAATAAGATCTTTCTTTGAGTCTTTGTAATAGTGTAGGTGCTTGGTAATCATTTTTGTATGTAAATGTTGTCGCTTACACTTTTCCAAATACCTGCATCCAATCTGAGGATAAAAGATAACTTTGGCTGTAAGGGAAGTTTGCAAGACAACCGAGATCCTTGGAATTGAAAGAACCTGGCCAGAGGTCAGAAGTCAGTCTAGGGTTTATTGCAGGCTTTTGTTTTGAAGTAGATCATTTTTACTCCACCCAACAAACTGCATATGTGTGCTGTATTTTATTTTATTTTTTTATTAAAATTTTATTTAATTTTATATTCTTTTAAACATCCTGATTGTAATTTATTTGTTTATTTAATTTAATGTTATATTTTTTTAAACATCCTGATCATATTTTTTAAATTTCATAAAATTTAATTTTATCTTTTTTTTTTATTTACTTTTTTGTTGTTGTTTATTTTATTATTTTAAAATCCTGATCCTATTTTTTTTTTTATTTAAATTAATTTGATCTTTTTTCCTTTTCTTATTTTCTATTATTTTATTTTATTTCATTAATTTATTTAATTATTCAATTTCAATCTTCAATTTCAATTTTTCAATCTTTTCCTTTTTTCTATTTTAATTTAATTTAAATTAAATTTTAAACATCCTGATTCTAATTATTATTATTATTTTTTTTATTTCATCTTTTTTATTTTTTCTATTTTTATTTTATTTCATTAAATGTTAAAATGAATTAAAATTAGTTTGTCCCTTTTATTTTTTTTGTTTTTATTTAATTTTATTTAATTTTATTAAGCAATCTTTTTATCCCTTTTCATTTTATTTTATTTTATTAAACATACTGACCCTAATTTATTTTTATTATATTCCATTTAATCTTTTTGTCCCTTTTTTCTGTTTTTATTTTATTTTATTGTATTTTCCTTTTTCTTCTTTTTTATATTTTTATTTTATCTTCCTTTTTCTTTATCTTTTTTATTTTTTATTTTACTTTACTTTTAAACAATCTTTTTGTCCCTTTTCTTTTTCCTTTTTCTATTTTTATTTTATTATATTTTCCTTTTGTCTTTTTTATATTTTTATTTTATTGTATTTTTTTTTTAATTAAACATCCTGTTCCTAATTTGTTTTTTATTTAATTTATTTTTTTATCATTATTTTATTTTATTTTACTGTATTCTTTTAAACATCCTGATAAAAATATTTTATTAAATTCTGCAAATTAAATTGTAATTAAATTTTTTTATTCTATTTTAAACATCCTGATTTTTTTTCTAAGTTAGTTTAATTTAATCTTTTTTTCTAATCTTTTTATATTATTTTATTTTATTATTTTGAACGTCCTGAGTTCTTTTTTAACAATTAAATTGTTTTATTTTCCTTTTTTATTTAGCAAATTAAATTGTAATGAAATGTTCTTTTTTTATTTCTTTTTTTTTTTAATCTATTTGATGTTTTAATTCACGTGACATATGCACATTGACTTGCAATGTGGTGAAGTACCGCACTACAGACTAGGCCACATCTCAGACTCTAAAGCATCTTATGAATAAAACATTGCACAGTACTTGAAAAGTACTTTTTTAATATAAAATATCATTTATCATGGATTTTTTATGTTCTGAAAGAGCGAGTTAACTTTTTTTAGAAAAGTTATATCCTTTTTTCAAACACTGATTCACGTTATATTATGAAGAACGACCGGTTATCTGCATCACAGTGCTGTCTGAGAGTCCTTGGATTGTATATCTTGTATTTTTTATGCATTAAAACCCTTTCGAAATACCATTCTATATATTTGGATAATTAAAGCGAGAGTATCAGTTGACATTACCCTGCTAAGGTTCACCGTCAGTACAGCATCTACTCATTGTGCTGGTGTGGTGGATGTCTCATTCACTTGGATAAAGTCCTCCCATACATGCATTTACATTGCAAAATTATACCCAGGGAGCTTTGTGGGAAATCCAAGCCTCGCTAAAAGAAGATGTCCTCGCTCTGAACCAGGCACAGAGGAAAACCCCGTCTTTTAGACTTAATTCCTGCGTCCTCAGTGAAGGCTTTGGTTTGTGTGGGAAACAAAAGCGACCTACCATGTTAACATTCCTTTGAAATGCACAGAGAGCTTTCTGAGGTATAAGAGAACAAGAATCTGAAGCCTTGTTTCGCAATAGCGCATCTGAATTTCCTCTTCTCTCCTTGATCCCTGAGTGAGCCCTGTGTAATGCGCCTTTACTAGTCTACAAGGCATATGGTGTTGTAGGCTATACTTTGAATGTGTGTGAAAAGCAGGAGTCCTCTACATTGTCCTTGTCACTGAACGTCAGTAAGGCTGGCTATGACATACAGATGTGTAGCATGCTCTTTCATCAGTCCACTTTGTGTAATCTCTTGAAACCAATGTAATCTCTTCATACTGGCGCAATCTAATCTCCTTGACACACTGTTTGTGTGAAGTATAAGCAGTTAATCTGCATCATCATCATTTCTGAGTTGTACATTCTATAGCATCAGTCTGATGCTTTAGCGTCACACACTTACTGTCCTCTCCTCACCTCTGGGTGCTCTCCTTTTATAATGAATTATCTTTCTCACTCACTCTCCACATCGTAATTCTACTTCATGTAGGTCATGTGTTTAATTTTTCATTCTAAATTTATTCCAAATTTGTATGACAGTTGTAAGAAAGTCATTTTTAAATGTTATTTTATTTTATTTTATTGTGTATATATTATTTTACCAAATAAAAACTTAAACTTACTCTTTCCAAGTGGAATTTTAATTGTTGCCCGTGTTTAGTTTAATACACTTGTGCTATTATAACATGCTACCTTTTGCCTTTTTATTTACAAATTATTATGAAATGCTATCTTTTGCCTCAGGAACATTTTATTTTGTATTTCATTTTATTTTATTTACAAAATTTTATGAAATGTTATCTTTTGCCTCAGAAAGGAACATTTTATTTTATATTTTATTTTATTTACAAATTATTATGAAATGTTATCTTTTGCCTTTGAAAGGAACATTTTATTTTATATTTTATTTTATTTACAAATTATTCTGAAATGTTATCTTTTGCCTCAGAAAGGAACATTTTATTTTATTGACAAATTATTATGAAATGTTATCTTTTGCCTCAGAAAGGCACATTTTATTTATTTTATTTTATTTTATTTTATTTTACATCAATGAGCAGCTGTTATACTCCAGCATTAGTTCAGCCAGTAGAATGGTTTTAGGGTGGTGCTATTTGTTTGTCAAACAATGACAGGAAAATGTCTTTTTATTACTTTTGCAGTACTTTTTCATTACTTTTGCAGTTCCACTCGGCAATGCTAATGGTGCAGAAATTAGACTTTAGCTTTAATAATGAAACATGTAAATGAATGACTAAATGCATTTTGCAAACAATGTCATTTCCTCCATGACTTTGTTTTGAAGTTTTGCCAACATTAACTGGCACTTGGGTGACATTCATCTTGACAAACTTGTTTTGTTTTGGAAAATTGCTTTGGTTAATGCTGTGTTTAATGTGGCTTCACAGAACAGAAACAGTCTGCTTTATTCAATCAGGTTGATTTGGCCATGTTTAGTCCTATGTGTTTTACATTTTCTGTAGCTATTTGTTCTCTCTTCTGCGTGTATATTAAATCTATACCCCTCCTTAATGTGCTACAGCGCTCAATTCATTACCAAAGACCGATTTGGTATGACACTTCATTACGTCCAATGAAAACATCCCACTGCCTATTAAATGTTTAAGCGAGTTCATCTAAACATGATCTCTCCAGTATGTTTCCTTGAACACTACTTATGGATTTTGGAGCGAACTTCAAAAGCCTCAAATTCTCTCCCTGTTATTTCCACCACTACTCATATCCCTCATTGGAATAAGTATATTTCATCACCATACTGTAGTTCTTAATGGGGTGTTCAGTCCTGAAAGCTTTAGCAAAGAGGCCCAGGGAAGTCTTACCACTACACCATAACCAGCATCCAGCCCCTTTTTCTTCCCCCTCTCATTTGGAGCTGGAAGCAAGCAGAGAGTCCAATGAAGTCGATAGAGCCTTGATGTTTGGGTTCCAGACGTCTGGCTTGCTCTCTTTGCTGTCTGCCTCCTACATGCTGTGGTATTATGTTGTGTGGACTCCCTATAGTCCCTCATCCTAATTCATCACTGCTTATCTGCTAAATGAAAACTGTCATCATTTGCCCACATATCTTTCCAAACTAGTATGACTTCTCTCATTCTGTTGAACAGAAAAGATATTTTGAAGAATGTTTTTGGCTATACAATGAAAATCAGAAGAATCTGAAACAACACTGGATTCCATAGACTTTCATTGTATTGTTAAATAAAAAAAGAGAGGGAGGAGACATACGTTTTTTTTAAAATATATTTTTGTGTTCCACAGAAGAAAGGTTTGGAGCGTCATGAGAGTGAGTAAATATGACAAAATTTAAATTTGTGGGTGAACTATCCCTCTAAGGGTGATCATTTTAGTGTGTATTGTTTGGAAAATGAACAGTCATTTGTCAGAGCTGTGGCACAGTGGGTTTTGCACAGGGCCCAAAATTAACTTTTTGCCACACCTGCCAATGGTGGGTGAATCTGGAAATTTTACCAGCCAAAAATATTTATTGCCAGCCATTAAACTTGACAGTCTATTGTTTTTATTGTTCTACTTATACCATGTACACTATTGTGGGATCAGTGTGTGTGTGTGTGTGTGTGTGTGTGTGTGTGTGTGTGTGTTTTGTGTGTGAAATCCTTAATAACAGTTCAAAACAGTTATATTAAATTGTAAAATTTTATAATGATGTTTACTGTATTTTAGTTAAATAAATGCAATCTTGGTGAGCATAAGAGGCTTCTTTCAAAGGCATTTAAAAAATATCACAGACTTTTCATAACTGTTCTAGGAAGCCTGTTTCCACTACTGAATAAAAAATAATAATAATTCGCGAATTTTTATCTCATATAAATTCACTCATGCATTTTTATCTCATATGAACTAAATATGAAATATGAAATAAAGTTAGAATTGCATGATATAAACTCGCAAATACGAGTTATGAAGTCAGAATTGCGAGATATACACAATTCTGAGAAATGAAGTCAGAAAATCAAAATCGGTATTTTTTCCAATCAAAATTGGACTTTATTACTCAAAATTGCGAGTTTATACCTCACAATTCTAAGAAAAAATTTCGGAATTGCAAGAAAAGTCAGAAAGCAAGAAAGTTTTTTTTAATCTTTATTTCTCGCAATTGTGAGTTTATATCATGCAGTTCTGAGAAAAAAATCAGAATTGTGAGTTTATATCTTGCAATTCTGACTTCATAACTCACAGTTGTGAGTTTATATCACACAGTTGAGGAAAAAAGTCAGAATTGGGAGTTTATATCATGCAGTTCTGACTTTATAACAGTTGTGATTATAAATTATAACTCGCAATTGCAAGTTTTTATTCTGACTTTGTCTTTGTAACTTGCAATTTGCGAGTTTATGTTATGCAGTTCTGAAAAATAAATTCAGAATTGCATGATATAAACTCGCAAATGCAAGGTCAGAATTGCGAGACAAACGCAATTCTGAAGTCAGAAAGTCAAAATAAGTATTTTTTTCCCCTCAAAATTGGACTTTTTAACTCAAAATGGCAGGTTTATACCTCACAATTCTAAGAAAAAAATGAATTGCAAGAAAAGTCAGAAAGCAAGAAAGGCAGTTTTTATCTTTATTTCTCGCAATTGTGAGTTTATATCGTGCAGTTCTGAGAAAAAAATTCAGAATTGTGAGATCATATCTTGCAATTCAGACTTTTTATCTCGCAATTCTGACTTTTTGTAACTCGCTATTGCAAGTTTATATCATGCAGTTCTGAGAAAAAAGTCAAAATTGTGAGTTAATATCTCATCTCTCAATTCTGATTTTATAACTCCCAATTATGAGTTTTTATCTCGCAATTCTGACTTTATTTCTTTCAACTGTGAGTTTATATTATGCAGTTCTGAGAAAAAAGTCAAAATTGTGAGTTTATATCTCGTCTCGCAGTTCTGACTTTATAACTCCCAGTTATGAGTTTTTATCTCATAATTCGGAGTTTATTTCTTTGAATTGTGAGTATATATTATGCGGTTCTAAGAAAAGAAGTCAGAATTGTGTTTATATCTCATCTCACAATTCTGACTTTATTTTTTGCATTTGTGAGTTTATTTTACGAGAAAAAAAGTACAAACTGTAAGTTTATATCTTGCAATTCTGACCTTATAATTCACAGTTGTGAGTTTATATCATGCAGTTCTGGGGAAAAAAGTAAGAGTTGTGAGTTTATATCTCACAACTCTGACTTTATAACTCACAATTGTGTTTTTATCTCATAATTCTGACTTTATTTCTTGCAATTGTGAGTTTATATTATGCAGTACTGAGAAAAAAGTCCAAATTGTGAGATCATATCTTGCAATTCAGACTTTTTATCTTGCAATTCTGACTTTTTGTAACTCGCAAGTATATATTATGCAGTTCTGAGAAAACAGTCAGAATTGTACGTTTATATCTCATCTCGCAATTCTGACTTTATAACTCGCAATTATGAGTTTATATCACACAGTTTTGAGTAAAAAGTCAGAATTATGAGTTTTTATCTCACAATTATGACATTATTTTTTGCATTTGTAAGTTTATATTACAGTTATTTTGGTATTGCACATGATCTTCACAGATGTTCGCATTCGAGACGAGACTAAATCATATACTGATCCTGTCTTGTATCATTCCCTACTGTACAGTCTCTCCCACTCCGCTTTCCGGTAAAATTAAAGGCATAAAGCCTATAACTCAAACAAAAAAAAAAAAAGAAAATTATTCTGCCAAATTACATTTCTTTGAGGATACAGCAGGTCTTTCATTGCTCTCAGCAAAGGCTTTTAATGCATTCCAGGGGTCTAATTCCTCAGTATGAGGGGGCTTTGGGGAAGAATTGCCCTGTTATGTAAGATTCAGACTCGTGCTCAGAAAGGGGAAGAAAAGGGGCCGTGAGATTGAGGTCTGCGCTGGCTGTGAGCTTTACATCGGGTGAGTGGTAAAGTAAGACTGACGCACTTTAAGCTGATTAAGGGTTAGTTAGGTCAGTGTCCCGGTTTGAACCAGAGACTGTTGGGGGGGAGGGGTTGACATCAGCTGTTCCCCCAGGCGGTAAATGAGCACGGCTTCGTCCAACCAGACCACAAGTCTCTCGGGCCAAAGGGATGTGACCCACATGGAGTACTGACGCCAAAGACATAATGAGCTTGGAAGGTTGTGTGTATGAGAAAGAAAGTGAATTATGGTTCGTGCGTATGTGTGTAAGCTTTTAATATGAAGTTAAGGTACGTCAAGACCCCATAGAGTAGCAAGGAGTGCGTATGTGAAGGATCAGAAATGTCCATTGTTATGTTTTGTGATGGTCTCTGTTGCACTACAACCCATGCTATTACTTACCCCTGTGTGTGTGTGTGTGTGTGTGTGTGTGTGTGTGTGTGTGTGTGTGTGTGTGTGTGTGTGTGTGTGTGTGTGTGTGTGTGTGTGTGTGTGTGTGTGTGTGTGTGTGTGTGTGTGTGTGTGTGAGAGAGAGAGAGCATCCGTCTCATTTCCCCTGGGTGCTGGACAAACACTCAATAGTTATAAGCTTGCTCGCTCTATATAAACCTCTTACTGTAAATGCTGTAATACACTTAAACCAGACATGGATTCTGATCCCATGGGTTATAACCATCAGGTTTGTTTAATCACTGAGATGAGGGATTCAGCTAACAATGAAGCCAGTTTTGGTACCATATGTTTCCAAGTGTACCTAACACATCATTTCATATTACCTAACCTTACCTAAATTTAACTCAAATGTGTAATCAGTTCACTTAAATACTGTTGGGTTGAAAATTACAATGCAAAACTGCTGCTCAAATTATTGCATTTTTTAAAAGAAGTCTCAGAATGTGTTATAGTTTAGGCCTGTTGTGATATCTGTCAAATCAAATGCAAATTAAAATAGCTTGACTTAACTATTTTTTATTATTGTATTTTAATTTTTAGTTTAATTTAATTTGTATTGTATATTAATATTGTTTAGTTTAATTGCAGTTCATTTTATTTATATAATTATTTAGATTTTAATTTAACTCTTATTTTTGTTTTTATTTTTCAATTGTACTTAGTTACTTAGTTAAAATTACTATTTTATTTACAAATATTTTATTTAATTGTATCATATTTATTTTATATGTATTTGTAGTGTATTTATTTGTACTTAATTTTACTTTGATATTTGTTTTGTATTTAGTTCATTTTACTTCATACTATTTATTTATTTATTTGTCTATCTTACAATTATGATAGCACAACTTAACAGTTTTTTATTATTATTTTATTTTTTATTTTAATTAGTTAATTATTTATTGTATACTTTAATTTTACTTTGATACATTTTAACATTTTTTACTTTCATTTTCTATTGCATTTACTTGTATTTTATTTGTATTGTATTTAGTTAGTATTTAGTATTGTACTTTAGTTTTACTTTACACTTCTTATTTATCTTAAAAATATGTTAGCACTACTAACAATACTAAATTTTTAAATTTAATTTGCATTGTATATGCATTTGCTTTAGTTTATTGTACTTGAATTTTACTTTGATTATTTATTTTTACTTTCATTTTCTATTGCATTTACTTGTATTTTATTTGTATTGTATTTAGTTTAAATGTATTTTAATTTTACTTTATACTCTTTATTTATTTATTTATCTCACAATTTAATTATTATTTATTTTATTTTAAATTTAATTTGTATTATATATGAATTTAGTTTAGCTTAATTGTACATTAATTTTCTATTGCATTTACTTTTATTTTTTTTTTGGTATAGTATTTTGTTTCTTTGTACTTAATTTTACTTTGATACTGTTCATTTTTACCTTAATTTTCTATTGCATTTACTTGTATTTAGTCTCATTGCAATTTAATTTTACTTTGATATTATTTATTTATTTTTACTTAAACTCTTTTATTTTTATTTTGTCTTTTTTATTGTATTATATTTTATTGTATAGTTTTTTTTTTTTTTTTTTTTTTTTTTTGTCATCATGACCAATCGTCACACTTCAGCATTAGTTCAGCCAATAGAATGGTTTTAGGGACCGATCTAATGTCTTATTCCTATGTATAGTTTCCTTGTTATTGCTGAGTACTCAGTTACTCAGCTGTCATTAACAAATGTTATCATCTGGTTGCAGGACAATCCGAGATGATTAGTGAGTCCATTCTGGGGTCAAGGTAACAGCCGGTCTTTATAGCCTATATTGATGAGGTTATTTCCCATTTTAAATGCCTGTGGTTCACCTGATAGCGTATCAGATGCCACTATATACACTAAGGCCTAAAACCAGTCCATATGGATCATCTTGAGTTTCATGACATCAATAAACAGCATCCTGACATATATGTCATAATTCACAAGTTTGGGAATTATACTTGAAACCAAAGCAATCCAAAGATTAGTGGCACCTTCAAGCGATACAACCACAGACCACCCACTGTGTGTTCACTGACATTCTGATGACTATTGATTGCAAATGTGAAGCACCGACTGAAATCAGGATTTCCAATGTGATGATGGTTTTGTAGCAGGCATGAAGCACAAAACAGACACTGAGAAGTTAAAAAGTGTATGAAAGCAGGCGTCAGCTGCCCTGCACATGTCTGCGGAGCATGTGATGAGACATCAGGGCCTGCTGCCTCACACCTTACAGAACTGAAGCACCAATTACCCTCATAGAACATGGATGGCAGGATGAGTGTTTTCATCCTCAGAACAGCTTGAGGTCATTCATCTGATCTGATAGCAAAATGTCAGTGATGGCTGCTGTATTGTTCTTCTGTGTTCTGCAGCTCGTGATAACCCTTAGCGCTTGTCACATAGATTGTATACATGGCATTTTAGTGAAGCGAAACTGCATCAACACATTGCTCTATGTATGTAATGCCTTTCAAGTCCTGAGTGTAAATATGATTTAGGTACTAGTTTTGAGCCAGACTTTTTTTGTCACAGCAGATCACTATGTTTATTACTCTCAAAGGGGTCATGACATGAGAAACCAAATTTCCCTTGATCTTTTGACATAGAAGAGGTATTTGTATGCTTAATACATCCTGCACGTTTCATAACTTAAAATGTCCTCATCAGTAAAAAAGCATTTATGTAATAACCCTTAGAAAACAGCTCGTTTGGATCCGAGGTGTGAGGTGATCCAGAGAAAGACATCAACGAATAGTCTTCTTCTCATCATAGGCCCCACCCACTGGCGTTCAGTTGCTTAATGGCTGACATTTAGTTATGCTGAATGCGAGTGACGTGTCGCGTCAAAAGCAAATAGAAAATATAGCTGCAAGCAGCGATTACCGGGGTTCAAGCTCTTCAAGGCATAATGCACAAATGCAAATGTTTTTTTTTTTTTTTTTTGCTAAAACAGGTAATGTACCATAGAAATATTATGTTTTCTAGCATTTATGTCTGTTATAGCACCAGCTGTGGTCATTTCTCCTTAAAACTTTGCATGCTTGTTTGGAATCCCCTGTCGCATGTGTTTACCAGGTTTCATGACGTTTTGCCTTTCCCTTGAGACTTTATAAGGTTTGGGGTAAATTAGCACAGGCCCCTTTTCTAGACGACCCCGTTATAGCTTCCCAAAGGGTAGATTTCAACAGTTTTTTTTTTTTATAATTATTGGCCTAGAGAGTGCAGAGAATTGTACTGCAGTGTTTTGTTTTTTTTTCCGATTGAGTGAAAAACCTAGGACTAGTTCGCAAAAGTAGTTTTTTTTCATCATCTCAATCGTTTAATAAACAATTTGATTGACAGTGGTTCTAGAGGCAAAGTTGTCCAGAATGAGGAGTTCTGTTATATGATACAATTATTGCACGTATGTGCAAAAACCTACGCAACGCACAATCATTCACGCCCTTGAAAAACTGATTTTTTTTTTCACATTTCTCACAGACCTGATGCCTTGAGTCAAACCGGGCCACTGAGTTTCGTTCCGATCAGCTAACCTTTGTTAACCATGTCTAACAGGTGCTTGGCCAATGGCAGCGATGTTTTTTTGAGATACGCAAATGTCCTTATAGACACTTGCATATGTGGCACTTTGGATCAAGACTGTGCACATCGATTTTCATGTTGATTGGACAAATTGTTGCATAGGTATAGCCATTTTTATGTTTTTTTTCTTATAGCGCCACCAAGTGGCCAAACTCTGCTATTTTTGTCCTGCAACCTCAGATTGAGCTCTTACATAATAAGTGTTCTGAGTTTGGCGGAGATATCTCATTCTGTTCAGGAGTTTTACATTTTACTAAAAGTGGCCCTGTTCCTTTCAAACGTTTTGGCATCCCTTTGCAACGGGGAGTCAAATTTTAGACCTTGTTTTGTTAGTTACTAATATTAGCTCTCCAGAGAAGCACTGGTTTTGACTGGGCATAAATCCTAGGACTAGTTTGCAAAAGGTTTTGCAAAATACCCGAAAATTTCACCAGGCTCACGATTGAATCTAAGGCATTTGTTTTGTCTTCCAAAGACATCAGTCAGCCTGCGACTGACCATTTAGGAGTTATGAGCAATTTCATACTTTCACTGTAGCGCCCCATCAGGCAGATTGGGGCGAGCCTTGGTGACGTTGTCGGCGGTGTGAGTACTATCATCCCTTCAAATTTCAAGTCTATGACTTACAGTTTGGTGTGCACAATCAGTTTTACATGGAGATCGCTGATCTGTGAACATCCTAACAATTACAATAGGGTTTCAGCGCTATGCGCTTGAACCCCTAATTACAGTCTCTGCTGCTATCTTGTGTACACTGGATACTGGATTCACATGGGTGTTCACTTTTGGTCACAGTCCACATGCTTGAGTTTGTTGTCAATGGGACAAATGGAGTGAAAGCACATTCGCTTTGACGCGACTGGTTTAAACAGCTTGTTTGTGTATTTGTACAGATATCAGAAGGATCCCAGTGAAAGGAACAAGTGTATATTTTTTAAGTTGTCCTAAGATAAGAACGGGTATTCTTTTTGGTTTTAGTACAAATTTGATGAAAGGTTTTGATCCACTTCGAATGTTGACTACTGTAGATTTTACTGCAGCTACATCACAAACTGTAAGTAAAATGTTTCATAAGGCTTTGTCTGGAAATAACAGTTTTATTTTGATTATGTTGTCAAAACACTCACATGCATTACCGAGGGGGCAGAGCATTGATACTGTTTCCTTTGCAATGACGTCAGCCAATCATAACAGTGGCCGATTACTGACAAGCCTTAAAGAAACCACCCCTTAAAACCACATACTTATATTTTCTGAATACTTACTTGTTTTTTTATGCAAAAAGCTTGTTATAAATGTTATAAATAAACCTCCAGGAACATATTCAAATGATAACAAAAACAGATTCTTTATCAGAATTTTTGGTTCCATGAAAAACCTTTAACATCCATGGAACTGTTCTGTTGAACAAAAGGTTCTTTATAATAGAGAAGTATTCTTTATATTCTTCACACAAAGAAAAAATGTAAGACTTCTTATGCTTGCTGGATCACAGTAGCAAAACCAAGGGATATTAAATAACAGAAAGATGTTTTCGTGTGTACTTTGCAATCCCAGAAACTCTCATACTCATACTCACACACACACACACACACACACACACACACACACACACACACACACGCACACGCACGCACGCACGCACACACACACACACACACACACACACACACACACACACACACACACACACATACACACACACACACACACACACACACACACACACACACACACACACACACACACACACACACACACACACACACACACACACACACACACACACACACACACACACACACACACACACACACACACAGTGTCTCCTGGAAGGCCTACAGCACATCATCAAATAAACCGTCAAACGATGTTGTTCGTGTGTGCCCAAGGTTTACTGCTTTCAACTTGCTTTTCTCTCTGTTTGAACCTCAGCCCTCATTCAAGCTTTCATTCTCTGGATCCCTGGATCGAATAGCATGAAATGTCAGGCAGGCTGTGATGTCTGTGTGTGTGTGTGTGTGTGTGTGTGTGTGTGCTCTTTATAAGGTCCATAGTTGAGTCTCAAAAATCAATGCTGTATTTACATTCTGATGTCCGTCACTTTGTCCTCCAGGCTCAAATGCAACAATTCTTATTGGATAATGTAATTTGAAATGGCTCCCCATAGAAATATCTCATTGAATTGACCTGTCATGTGTGTGAAACTGGTGTAAATTAATGCCAAAGATAAACAATGAAGTAGGCTTACGTGATGCATGATATTTTTTCCAGTCCAGTCTGCTTTTCTAGGTATCTTTGTACTTTAGGCGAGACAAGAATTCCTAATTAACTCTACTAGGTATGAAGGATGTACACCTAAGTTTGGTTACTCCTCATTCGTGCAAAGGAGGAAGGTTTGAATGAGGTCAGGAAGAGACATGGGATGATTTCCACCCAGCAGTGTTGTTTTGTGTGTGAAGCTGTGTGGGAGACAATGAAGACTGAGCCGAGTTTGATATGTAGAGCATAAATTAGAGGAAAGTGAGTTTTGAAAAGTTTAAAGATTGAAGTATTTTAGAACTTCTCATAGATGGAAATGTTTTCATGGCAGACTCTCAACTTTCCAAGTTACATTGTGTGTTTAAAATATGCATCCATTTTCCATTGGTACTCTGTGTTAGATTTTGTTGCAGGACTTGACTTGAACTAAGAACTGAAACTCAAATCAGTTTACCTAAGCGTAACAACCAAATTTTCTATGAAGAAAAAAAGAAGACACCATCAATGAAATATATCAATGAAACGTATATATTTTAATAGAGTCTGTCAGAGAGTTAATGGAGCCAGAAAGAAATATTTGATTAAACAAAATATCTGCTAATTATACTCTCACATGTTCATATTGTGACAGCGGTGTACCAATTGCAAAAGTTTGAGCAAGGCATGCTTACTGTTCTGTCATTGGCTGCAAAGACGTGCACAGTTACACAGCACTATTTAAAGTCCCTGCCTCAGAGAAGACAAGAGAGCAGTGGATTTATTGATTTACTGTACATTACGCTGCCGCCACACAGATCTACAATAAACATGTAATTTCTTTCCCAGGTGTTTACCTTCACAGACATAACCAACTGTTTTTGTAACTCTTGTGTGTTTTTAATATAAACTTGTGTGTATTTGACAGTTTAAGCGCAATACGACATGAAAGAACTCTGTTTAATACTGACATGCCATGTGACAACCACTTTCTGTGCATTTGCTTTGGATGTGTGCGCTCAGAAAACCGTATATTAGAAGTTTAAACTAATATGGTTTGAAAATGCCTGATTTCAGCATGATAATGAGAATGAAAACCAAGCTGTAAAGGCACAGTCCTATTCTGCTTCCACTCAAAATGGCCATTTTCAAAATGATATAATAAATGATGTGTGGGGTATTTTAAGCTGAAACTTCACAGGCATATTCTAGGGGCACCTGAGACTTGTATTACATATTGTGAAAAGGGGCATAATAGGTCTCCTTTAAAATATGTACCTGCCACTGTATTTTAATAAAGAGGACACAAAGGTATCATCATATTTGTGGGTTCTTGGTAATAAAAATTTTGAAAAACCCTCTAGATAATATGATGTGTGGGAAATATCTATGTACCTCCAGAAGCCAGCTTTGGCTTTATGTTTTCTGGAACAGATGGCTGAAATGCAAAGAAAGAGATTACTTTTTGCAGTGCTGCAAAGAAAATTATGGCAGTGATGACAAAGCAGAACTGATTTGTTCCACACTGCCAAATCTGATGCTCTAGCATTTGGTTTTAGTCAGCACCAAAGTTTCCAAGGCAACAATGATCCAATGATAGAAGTGTCACTGTCACAATACACCAAAGCAGATGTAATAAAATGTCATGCCTTGAGAAATAAAAATTCTTTATTACCTTTGTCCAGTAAGTCTTGCTCTCATCCACTTGAATAATTTCTCTCCTTAATCCAAATTGCCATTCACCATTCAAAATGCCTGTTTTTCTTTCAGAAGAACTCACACCACAGTCACCCCAGTTATCAGCAGGCTTTCAGTGTTTGAGTTTAATCAAATACAGCTACAATCTGAATGTTTTCAGTGTTTGGTTGGCGCAAGCACTGTTGGATTTGCATTATTGACCCTAGGCCTCCATTGTATGCATTTGATTGGGTGGATTACTGCCGCTGTTACAGAGAAAGATGGGATTGTCCGTCAAGACAGCCAAGTGAGCATATCAACAGCTGCAATGACCCAAGAGATTTACCAGGTTCAGTCAAAAAGGAGACGTCTAGATCTTGAAATACCTGCATTTCTTATGCAGGAATGGAATTGTCGAGGGGGTTCTTTGGATTTAGAGTCCCACAGATGATTGTGTTAGGAAGCAGTCGACTATGGATGGATGAACAGATGAGAATGGAGATATAGTTGGTGAGGTGAGACCAGTAGAAGGCTTGAGATGTCAGGCAAAGTGGCGAGAGAGGGATGATGGGGATTCTTCATCAGAAGCTATATATCTTTCATGGACTGTGGGTTTTATTGTAGCAGCTGGCTGTTGGATGAGTTGAGGAAAGTGAGTAGATCCATTTCAGGCCACAGGAGGTTATTTGCTGTCAGTTAGACAACCAGTGACTGACAGCATCATCTAATGGTCTGATCCATAGGGCTTATTCCTCCACTTCCTCTTTTGAGCCTGGAGACTCAGTACGTAAACACTTTCTTACCCAACCAAAAACATCTCAATCTTCAATATTTTGGACCCCATTGACATTCATTGCATGGACAAAAACAGTTGAAACATTCTTGTGTTCTCCCACGAAGAAAATGTGCATTGTGATGCATTGCAGTGGTGAAAAGTTCTTGATGCTTCATCCTAAAGAATTCATAACCTTTTGCTGGTGTCATACTCTTTGCAGGTTACAATAGCCCATGATGGATGGTCTGAAATAATACAAAGACATCACCACACTAAGGCGTAGGTCATTTCCTTCTCAGCTGTCACTGATGAACCTCATTCTCCTTTCACCCTCCCCCAGAGGCTCTCTTCCTGTGTCTAGGTCTGCCATTGTTGGCCTAGTGCATCCAGACATCAATCCCCCTCTCAGGGACAGATGAGAGAAGGTCAGGGGTGTAGGTCAACCCTCCTCACGCTCACAGCATAAATCCACCTCCGCCTATCAATTGGCTTCTCCATCTGGGTGTAAATAATGATGCTATTGTTGGACCAAATCGTGTCCTGTGTCCAAGCGATAAGCCAAATATAGTTGTTACGGCTTCCCAATGGCGACTTTGAAGAAGTGCTACTTCCACTGACCTCAGGATTTCTCATAAACTGATCAGTCACCATGTATAATAGTCCTATTTCAGAATTTCTTGTATGTGCTTCTGGCTCTGTGATACAAAGTTGCACCTCATAAAATTTTATTTGGCTGAGAAGAAATGTTACATGCCATTTTGCACCCTGGCAAACTCTTAGATCTGCTGACGTAACGTGTTAAACCACGTATGTGATTCTCATCATTTTCATCAAAAGGGATGTTTAAAGATTTATTTTTTGGCCTTTTTGCCTTTATTATGATAGGAAAGATCAGATAGGACAGGAAGCGAAGTGGGAGAGAGATTAGGGGAGGGATCGGGAAAGGTCCTCGAGTCGGGACTCGAACCCGGGACGCCCGGAGCGCACCAGCGCTATATGTCGACGCGCTAACCACACACCTATCTGCGCCGACATCAAAAGGGATGTTTGACCTTTTCTTTGATGCACAGATGACTTGATGTGTGCATGACTGCTTAAGTGTATTACTGTAAAAAGCTTTATCCCAGGCTTCAGTCACAGACTTTGGTCTTTGTTAATGTGTCAGATATTGAACGTAAATCTAATACTGCTATACTACAAATACTATTTTTACTTTAATTATATCGCCCCCTCAGTGCCCTGATGTCCATCACTCACTCTTGAGATTCCCTACACTCTAGATTCTTGTACATCTGGCTAATGTCACAGTGAGAGATGTCACTTCTGCATAATTGTCATGTGTGACGGCTGATTTGGACCCTCACAAGCTCTTTTGATGGGGTGACGATAGGGGGAATGGGTTAAAGACTGGGTCATGGAGAAGGGGGGTCATTGACACAGAGACACAGACAGATGAGGAGGAGACCCTGCTGGCTCATCTTTCTGATGGATGCCCTGAAAAATTTGGAGTGGGCCTAAGCAATGCTCCCTCTCATTTAGTTCAGCATAGCTCAAAATAAAATCTCTCTGAGTGCAAATTCAAGAACTGTGAGTGTCATCAGCATTAGCATGTTCAGTAGACTATGTAATTAGGTTAGCCATGAACTACTCTGGTTAAAATACAAATGTACAAAACTTTGAAAGCACCATTCTGTGAATTTTGAATGCAGTGTCAAAAATATTTATTTTTTATCTTTGGGAAGTTGCACTAGACTAATATGTTTTAAATTTACACAGTGACTTGTGATAGTTCACCCAAAAATGAAAATTCTGTCATTAATTACTCACCTTCATCTTGTTTCTGACCTTGCATAGACAGCAACTCAACTACCTAACTCTAACCTGCCCTATCATGATACAAGCTCGCAATTCTGACTTTTTTTTCTCAGAATTGCATGATATAAACTCGCAATTGCGAGAAAATGTAGATATAACTTGTTGCAAGTTTATCTCACAATTCTGAGTAAAAAGCTAGAATTGCAAGTTTACAGGTGCTGGTCATATAATTAGAATATCTTCAAAAAGTTGATTTATTTCACTAATTCCATTCAAGAAGTGAAACTTGTATAATGTACACATTCATTCCACACAGACTGATATATTTCAAATGTTTATTTCTTTTAATTTTGATGATTATAACTGACAACTAATGAAAACCCTAATTCAGTATCTCAAAAAATTTGAATATTGTGAAAAGGTTCAGTATTGAAGACACCTGGTACCACACTCTAATCAGCTAATTAACTCAAAACACCTGCAAAGGCCTTTAAATGGTCTCTCAGTCTAGTTCTGTAGGCTACACAATCATGGGGAAGACTGCTGATTTGACAGTTGTCCAAAAGATGACCATTTACACCTTGCACAAGGAGGGCAAGACACAAAAGGTCATTCCAAAAGAGGCTGGTTGTTCACAGAGCTCTGTGTCCAAACACATGAATAGAGAGGCGAAGGGAAGGAAAAGATGTGGTCGAAAAAAGTGTATAAAGCAATAGGGATAACCGCACCCTGGAGAGAATTGTGAAACAAAACCCATTCAAAAATGTGGGGGAGATTCACAAAGAGTGGACTGCAGCTGGAGTCAGTGCTTCAAGAACCACTACGCACAGACGTATGCAAGACATGGGTATCAGCTGTCACATTCCTTGTGTCAAGCCACTCTTGAACAACAGACAGCGTCAGAAGCGTCTCGCCTGGGTTAAAGACAAAAAGGACTGGACTGCTGCTGAGTGTCCAAAGTTATGTTCTCTGATGAAAGTAAATTTTGCATTTCCTTTGGAAATCAGGGTCCCGGAGTCTGGAGGAAGAGAGGAGAGGCACAGAATCCACGTTGCTTGAGGTCCAGTGTAAAGTTTCCACAGTCAGTGATGGTTTGGGGTGCCATGTCATCTGCTGGTGTTGGTCCACTGTGTTTTCTGAGGTCCAAGGTCAACGCAGCTGTATACCAGGATGTTTTAGAGCACTTCATGCTTCCTGCTGCTGACCAACTTTATGGAGATGTAGATTTCATTTTCCAACAGGACTTGGCACCTGCACACAGTGCCAAAGCTACCAGTACCTGGTTTAAGGACCATGGTATCCCTGTTTTTAATTTGCCATTAATGAATGTATACATTATACAAGTTACACTTCTTGAATGGAATTAGTAAAAAAACTTTTTGAATATCTTCAACTTTTTGAAGATATTCTAATTATATGACCAGCACCTGTATATCTTGCAATTCTTGACTTTTTCCCTCAGAATTGTTTAAATCTTGCAATTCTGAGTTTTTTTTTTTTTTCTCGCAATAGCCATGGGCTATTTTGGTTAAAATATAAATGTACAAAACTTTGAAAGCACCATTCTGTGAATTTATTTTTTATCTTTGGGAAGTTGCACTAGACAAATATGTTTTCAGTTTACACAATGGCTTGTGATAGTTCATCCAAAAATAAAAAAATCCTGTCATTAATTACTCACCTTCATGTTGTTCTAAACCTGTAAGACCTTTGTTCATCTTTGGAACACAAATTAAGGTATTTTTGATGAAATCCATGAGCTTTCTGACCTTGCATAGACAGCAACGCAACTACCACGTTCAAGGCCTAGAATCATTAAATAGTCCATACATCTGTCTAAAACTCTTTTACAAAGTGTACTTAGGATGAATGCAGGTTGGTGAGCTGGTCCTTGTTTAGCTTTCAAGTCAGCAACTCTCCAGATGTCTGCGTCACTCCCTATTTTTCAGTAATCTTCAAGTCCTTGTTCTCCTGGCAGATACGTTGTATGGCAGCCTTATCCGCTTGCTTTGTAAGCACTTGGAATCCTCTGTGTCTCTCTTGTTCCATGATCTGTACCATAATCTAAATCAGGTGCTGAATGCTGTTTCTAAGAAAAGTAGACCACTCTTTAAACTGTCCTTCAACTATTTGACAATATTTTGCAGTTAGGCCATTGATTACACATCTAATTTTTGCCAAAAACACTATCAGTTAAATCAAGTTGATTAGTTTGTTACAATTTAATCTACAACTTTTGTATACAAGTGCATATGCTATGTTTTTCTGTACCAATGCATAATAGAATCAATGTTAGTTATATAAACATTTATGCACCCTTATCACTTCAGTCACAGTTCATTTTCCAGTTCATCAGTCATGTGTAGCCATATTAACACAAAGTCAGTCTATAATGGGTATTTAAATGCAGGAGAGGGGATACAAAAGGCCAAGAGAGCATGATATAAAGAATATGTATTGCGTCTAATCTGATTTTACATCTCACATATACAACACATGGACAACATGGCTCTGCTTTGTGTTAAAGAGTCTGTTGACTTGCAGATGTCAAGCATGTTACCCTGACGCACAACGCACATGTATGCAAACAAAGGTGTCACAACAGCAGCTAAGTGGGTTCCCAGCTGGACTGCCCTAACAAGGTCTTATTGATATACATCATTAGCAGCTCTTTTACACCCTCAATATGTCTATAGAACAGTGAGGAGGAAACTGCTTTGAAGACACACATAATACAAAGTAACTTAAAAGTAAAGTTAGCTACATTTTAAGCTATTAAAAAGCTATGTTATTCGTGTTAATTGGATTGTATGGAAACCCATTTTCGCCACTATATAAAAAAGTTACACTGTAAAAAGTTTTCACCAGATTCAACTTAAAAACCTAAGTTCAGCAGCTGCCTTAAGTTTTTAAGTTAAATCAGCTTAAAACTACAAATCATTTTAACTTATCACAAAAAATGAGTTGATATAACTCATTTTTAATGAGTTTAAATGACTTAAGTTGATTTAACTTAAAATCTTAAGGCAGCTGAACTTGTTTTTAAATTGAAACTGGTGAAAACTTTTTACAGTGTAATTGTGACTATTTATATTGCATTTTTTTCTCAGAATTACGTGATACAAAGTCGCAAATCAGATTTTTTTCTCAGAATTGTGATATATAACTCGCAATTGTGAGTTAAAAAGACAGAATTCCATGATACTAACTCGCAATTCTGGCTTTTTTCTCAGAATTGCATGATATAAACTTGCAATTGTGAGAAAATGTAGATATTATAAATTGCAACAAGTTATAATATCTACATTTTCTCAGAATTGCAAGTTTATATCTCACAATTCTAAGAAAAAAAGTTAGAATTGCGAGTTTATATCTTGCAATTCTTGACTTTTTTCCTCAGAAGTGTGAGTTTAAATCTTGCAATACTGACTTTTTTCCTCAGAATTGTTTAAATCTCACAATTCTGACTTTTTTTCTCGCAATTGTGAGTTTACATCTCAGAATTCTGATTTTATAACTCACAATTGTGAGCTTATATCTCACAATTCTGACTTTTTTCCTCAGAATTGAGTTTAAATCTAACAATTTAAGTTTTTTTCACAGTTGCAAATTTATATCTACATTTCTGATTTTATAACTAGCAATTGCAAGTTTTTATCACGGAATTATAAGAAAAAAGTCAGATTAGCAATATATAAACTCACAATTCTTACTTTTTTCTCAGAATTGTCTTTATTTCTCAGAATTGTGAGTTTATATCTCACAATTCTGACTTTATAACTCACAATTGCGAGTTTATATCATGCAATTCTGACTTTTTTCTTTTTTTCTTATTTTTACTTTTTTCTCAGAATTATAACTTTTATTTATTCGTTTTTATATCTTACAATTTTTATATTTTCCAATTACGAGTTTATATCTCACAATTCTGAGAAAAAGTCAGAATTGCGAAATGTAAACTCGTAATTGTAAGGAAAAAAATCTGAATCTCAGAATCACTGAATTTTTAATTCGGTGGTGGAAACATGCTTCTATAGAATTGTAAGTTAAATTAGTAAGTTAAATTAATGAACTGAATATATTTAACAGGATTTATTAGAAATTGCATCCCAGAATGTGCTGCGTTTGAATATGGTTCCACCTGGTGCGATAAGAAAACAGTTAAGAGGATGGATTGGAACCAAATGTTGGGATTTGAGCTGAAAGTTGTATTCTCAGCAGTTTAGCAGAGTGTTTTTGTGTGTGTGTGTGCCTGTGTACGTGCTTATATGCATGAGCGTGCATGTGAATGTTTAACATGCAGCAGATGCTGGTTGTTCATACCCACTGGGCAGAGAGCAGATGACACTGTAGGCCATCTCACCAGACAAGAACTCCCAAGGTAGGGTGTGGTATTTTTGGGTCCAGCCATACATGCATAAGCATATGTACAGTATGTGGCCAAAGGAAGAGCCTTGACCCAGATAATTCTCAGCAAAATTATAAAATGGAGGGAAAGTATAAAATTAGTTAAAACTTCTTTGAACAAGAGTTCATGCTTTTATCTGAATTCATTTAATTCAGTTGCAGTTGCAAATTGTATATTAGTCATAAACAGAAACCATTTAAGTCGTTGCGACTCGGTTTCTGACTCACACCTACTGGAAGAGGATTCAATGGATTGAGGAGTGTGGAGTCAGACAGACAGCTGGACGAGGAACACAGTGCATCTTTCAGCTTCCCTCTCCGTTAGGCCAGATTAATTCACACAGATCTTCCTCCATTAATCCCATTATGGCTAACCACATCTACAAGTCTGAACACCCGAGCTTACACTCACACACCCTTTCAGTGGATCTTAAAGTCCTTCTGTCTCACTTCTCAGATTTTCCCCAACATTATAAGGTGTTATTATAACATCAGTTCACATAAAGCCCAAAAGAAATAAGTTCTCTTATGTTTCCATCTTTAGTTTAAATTGTACGACTTGTGTTTTGTGTCTTCAAATGTTCAAATCAAAACCAAATGCTCATTCTACTCCCTAGCTTACTATGTAGTGAAAGTTTTTTTTTTTTCCAAAAGACATCCCTTATTCTCACTGCATTCAAGGCTGCATTTATTTGATCAAAAACACAGTGGTTCTATTTAAATATATTTGTAAAATGTTATTTATTCTGCTGAATTTTCAGTAGCCATTACTCCAGTGTCACATGATTTTTCAGAAATCAATGGTGAAAACAGCTGCTTAGTACTTTTGTGGAAACCTTGATGCAAAATTCACTTTAACATGGTGTCTGCATATAAATGTGTCTTAGCAGTGTGTGGACACAACCTCCCTACAAAAACCACTGACGGACTGTCCTGTATTAACATATTTCCACCCATTTGTATGCTGTCCGCCATTTTCTCTACGCTCGAGCAGCTGTAGCGACAACGTCTCTACAGCAATGCAGGTGTTTTGTAGTTTGATGTAAAAGTGAACACAATTGGTCTTCATTTTCTCCCAACATCAGAGCTACTGAGGATGCAGTGAATTAGTTTTGTTTTTGATGGTAATGCGCAACCGAATACACAAAAACAGGAAGTGAGGGGTGGGATGAGCAGTAGGTCATTATCATTTAAAGAGACATACACCGAAATAGGCTGCAGTGAACAGAGCTGTTTTTGACTAGTTAAAAAGGGTGCTGTTTTACACAATCATTGAGGAATTATAACCAAAGTATGTTGCAGACCTTTCATGAAGACCCTAAAGGGGGTCGCACACCGAACGTGCAGCGCAGCGTCGCGTCGCGCCGAGGACAGCTGGAGGTATCGCACACCGGACGCGCACATTCTATACGCGCCAGCTCATTTTTAGGCTAGATTCCCATTCATCAATTAGTAGCATTTTGTATTATTACAAGCAATTTCAACATTTCTTATGCTGTAGCTAGTAATATGATTTGTTTGCTCAATAAAAAACTACATGCTATTTTGTTGTGTAAGGTATACTTATTTCTTTTTAAACTTCAATTATAATCGTATTGTTGTTGAGGCAGTTTATTGGAGTCTTAATTCAACATGAGGGTTTGTATTTAAAATAAAAGAATTGTCATTTTGTGGTCAACAGTATTGATATTTTTAAGGACATGAAATGACAATGCCTGTACTGTACATTATTTTATGATTGTACTGTACAATTACATACAGTTGCTCACTATACATTTTACCTCAGATCGTACGTAAACAAAATTGAACATTCTTACCTGAAAAACCGATGACATCGGCAATCTTCCTCCAAGCTGATGAATTCCTTATGTTGAATCTATGATTTGTTGCAAATAATTCTGCCTATTTCTATTTCCCTACTTCCTTGATCAGTATTTCGTCGTCCATCGCGCTCCGCTACACCGTTATTTAAATGACCTGAATGACGGTTGTGACCTTGTAAATCCAATAGATGGCAGTCAAAGACAGTGAATGTAATAATGACAGGCAAATGTTACATAGGACTTTAGATTTTGCGTAGCCTATGTAAAAATGTCTCGAGAAAATAAAATATGAATTAATTATATAGGTTTACATTTTTTTCAAGCTGTAAACCTAATGTAAGTAGTATTTTGCAGCAGTGGTATCTTGTTTTTTTAATCTAATAGGACGATTTGAGACAAATATGATGTTATTTAATATAAAACTATGCAGATGGCGCTCTGTGGCGCGGCAGAAATTTGAACAGCTTCCTGAGTCGTAGCTGGGCGCCGCGGACAGACGCCGAATGGCGCCGCCGGTGTGCGTATGCTCATAGAAAACTATGTGTTCGAATTTTAAAGACGTGGCGCGACGCGACGCGACGCTGCGCTGCGCGTTCGGTGTGCGACCCCCTTAAGAATCATACCTAAAGCTTGCCACTTTGGCGGTTCCCTCATCATTAGTAAAGATTTAAGAAATAGATAAGGTACAAAGATGTATATTTTAAGGCTGTTTTCCCCTTAAAGGGATAGTTCACCCAAAAATGAAAATTAGCCCATTATTTACTCATCCTCCAGGTATTCTAGGTGTATATGACTTGTTGTATCTTTCAGACGAATCCAATTGGAGCTTTATTAAAAAATATCCAGGTACTTCCAAGCTTTAAAATGGCATAGATGGGTGTTTCTCTTCATCAGTCCAAAGCAAGTCCAATAAAGTACATCCATTCATAATAAAATGTGCCGGGGGGTGAATAAAGGCCTACTGCAGCGAATCAATGCGTTTTTGTAAGAAAAATATCCATATTTAAAATGTAAGAATCACTTTAATCTAGCTTGCACCGGCTGGTCGTACATGGAAGCAGCTCTGGGCGGATGATGTAAGACATTGGCTTTGCGTATGCGCCACTCGGAAGTGATGTGGAGAGAGGTAAACACAGCACCAGTCACAAATTAGAAATTCAAAACGAGGATTTGTAAAGAAAAATGTCAGAGGATTTCAATATAAACCAAGAGGAGACTGGGTTTCCTTTGCTAAAGTAAGGAAACTTTGCTTCCTTTTCTCCTGTAAACAAACGTCGGTTTGTGCCAGACTCTCTGGCGCATGCGGAACGCTGAAGTCCTACGTCATCTGCCCGGAGCTGCTTCCGTATACAACCAGCCGGCGCAAGCTAGATTAAAGTGATTCTTACATTTTAAATATGGATATTTTTCTTACAAAAATACATTGATTCGCTAGGAGGCCTTTATTCTCATACTGCATCATGTTTGGCTTTTCTTTATTGCCAAATCACAGAGGACACTTAAAAATTCTCAGCGCATGAATAAGTCTCTTTAGCAGTTGATGTCAGGCCTCAGCAGACCCCAGTGTCATCTCGTACCATAGCCACAGCCCCATTCGTCTTCATCAGGGAGGATAAGTGACATGGCACTACCTTGAATAATTGACGATGTGCTCTAATGATTGGCTGCTCAGTCAACAAAGCCGAGAGTGCACTGGGTCAATGAGAGCTGCGGTGTCAGTTGTCATGCTCTGAGATGATGTCATTGCACCAATCCCCTGTAACCCTCGAAAGAGAAAAAGACTGAGGGGTCAAACCAAATAAACTACAACTTGCTAGAACTGCATTTTGCTGTCAAATCAAAACAACACGTTGATACGCAGCCTAGTACTGGAAGCAAGTCTTGGCCTAGTGCTTTTGTTAAAATCTTTTGGTCTCAAGGGTCTTTTTTTCTGTTTTGTCCCAGGACAGAGACATTACAGATAGTTACACTTATTACACGTCATAAAAAACATCACAATTTGATCAAATGCAGACGTGAAACTAATAAGATGTACTTTTGCTCTTTATCTACTACTTGATGTGACCCACAGCTGTTTTGGGAACATTCAACAAAACTCATGTCTCACAGCTGCTCTGTGTTTGTAATTAATGTTGCAAAGCATATTAGAGTGTTTTTCTCAATTTTAGACACATAATATCATTTGTCCTGAGTAAGATGTGTGGACTGCTTGTCTTTTGACCACAATAACTGTGACCATGCACATAAGTGAACCTTTCATTCTCTAATTTGTCTTCTTTCATTCGCTTTTTTCATAAAGGATAATTCAATCTAGCGATCACAAGAAGGCTAAATCACTCAGATTTCCTGGGAATGGAGAACAAATAGATCTCATCGAGGAAAGAGTTGTGTCCTGTGATTGCATACGCATGGTCAGATAGTTGCATACGGTCAAACTGACCTGGCACAGTGAATACAATATTAATTTGACATGGCTGTGGGGGAAAAAATCACTAAAACATTGCCAGTTATAATATGTTCCATTGTCATTCAAAGATTCGGGGTTGGTAACATTATAAAATGTTTTAATGTCACTCTCACTTTTGATTTAATGCATTCTAGTTGAACAGATAGAGCACAGCTGATTTTCAGTATGGAGTTATAGTAATTTTTTCCTTCCGCTTGTCGGAAGGAGTTTCAAATGCACGATTAGTCACTTGCTTAATCCTCTGTTTACACTGCTGTCATCAAGCCTTCCGTTTCTCCTTTTGGACCCTTGAGTTGCATGGAAAGTTAAGAACACAAATGATGTTTCTGTGCTTTTCTATTCAGCCTACCACTTCAGACTCTTTACTTAATTTCACATGCAGTTGAAGTCAAAAGTTCACACACCGTGCAGGATCTACAAAATGTAAATTATTTTATCAAAATAAAAGGGATCATACAAAATGCTTGTTATTTTGTATTTAGTACTGACCTGAGTATAATATTGCACATAAAAGACTTTTACTTATAGTCCACAAAAGAAAATAATAGTTGAATTTATAAAAATAACCCGTTCAAAAGTTTACACACACTTGATTCTTAATACTGTGTTGTTACCTGAATGATCCACAGCGTTTTTTTTTTTTTTTTTTTTTTTTTTTTTTTGTGATAGTTGTTCATGAGTCCCTTGTTTGTCCTGAATAGTTAAACTTCCCACTGTTCTTCAGAAAAATCCTTCAGATCCCACAAATTATTTGGTTTTTCAGCATTTTTGTGTATTTAAACCCTTTCCAACAATGGCTGTATGATTTTGAAATCCATCTTTTCACACTGAGGACCACCAAGGGACTCAGAAGGTTCAAATGCTCACTGATGCTCCAATGGAAACATCAGTGCAAGAGCCGGGGGGTAAAAACTTTTTCAATTTGAAGATCAGGGTACATTTTACTTATTTTGTCTTCTGGGAAACATAACTATCTTCATGGCAGTACTGAATGAGAAAAATATATTTAGGCAATATAAGAAAAATGTACACACCTTCATTGTTCAAAAGTTTTCACCCCTCGGCTCTTAATGCATTGTGTTTCCTTCTGGAGCATCAGTGAGCATTTGAACCTTCTGTAATAGTTGCATATGAGTCCCTTAGTTGTCCTCAGTGTGAAAAGATGGATCTCAAAATCATACAGTCATTGTCGGAAAGGGTTAAAATACACAAAAATGCTGAAAAAAAAAAAAAAATTGTGGGACCTGAAGGAATTTTCACTTTCACAACTGTTCAGGACACACAAGAGACTCATGAACAACTATCACTAAACAAAAAACAAAAAAACAACTGTGGGACATTCAGGTAACAACACAGTATTAAGAACCAAGCATATGTTTACTTAAACGGGTAATTCTTATAAATTCAAGTATTATTTTCTTTTGTGGACTATATATGTAAATGTCTTATGTAAAATATCTTATCAAGGTCAGTACTAAAAAAACATGCATTTTGTATGATCTCTCTTATTTTGGTCAAATAATTATAATTTTGCAGATTCAGCAACTTCAACTGTATCTCATGTTCTCTTCATCTTTCTTCTTTACCTCTTCTCTGTTTATTGGTCAAAACCTACTTCTTAAAAATACATTTAATGCAACATTTATTGTATGCTTTTTCATAAACAAATAAAACCTTGCTATGCTTTAGCATCTTACAAACATTTTTTAACAAGCTCATACTGGTGCTTGTTCATGAATATTTCCCTTAGGTAAAGAAATCAGATTTGTAAATCGGCATTTTGCTGAGCCAGCAGCACTATGCTTTGCTTTTGCTCTACATCATTCTTTCTTGCTGTTATTTATTGTATCAAGTCATAAACCATTTCACTGTGGGTCATTTTAATAACATTCTACTTTTACCCAAAGTGCTTCATTTTCTGCAGCATGTGGTTGTGAAGTCTGGATTTGCATACTATGCAAAAAAAAAAAATCTTAGAACTTGTGTGTGTGCTACAGTACACAAACACAAGCGCGTGTTCATCCTTGTCTATCCACCTGGCTCCAATTTATAAGTTCCTTAAACAATTACACACTCCCATCTCCAAACGTGCCAATAGCACAACCGTTACGCACGGGCTGTTTGGCCTCTCAGCTCCCTCAATGTGATGGTGTTTAGCTTGTACAGAAACACATCCTCTCTGCAGGCTAGGACTGGGTCAGCTGCTGTTCGGTCAATGGCTACTGACTCTGATGTGGTGTATAAACTAAATGTGCACTTTGTTGCATTTAAAGTTAATTCATGTGCACAGTTGGCAAAAGATACATATTAAATGCATACTAAGAACCAGAGAATAGATTCTTAATTCCAAACACTGTGTTTCGCTTTTGCTTGATGATGGCTCTAAACTGTTTTTATTTTGTTGTGTAAGTTATAATGCATCTTTCTGTGGTTCCATACAAGGATGGGAGTCTCATTTGCATCTTTCCATTCTTTGTTTGGATGCGATTCAAATGCCTAGCAACCACAACCGTGGGAGTTGAAGGCAATCAGCAGTTGATACAATGACATGCGTGTGTCACTGAGTTCAGTCTTGTATCAAGGGATGAGACAGGCATCAGGTGCTGGTTATAATTGTAACTAAGAGCTGGGAGGAGAGAAGGGGGGTTTATTGGATAGTTTGTTCACTTCAGCATGAAATCTCATCGGAACTCAGACTTATCAGACGAAATTAATTATGCACACAGCTTTGATACTTGTTACAACCAAGGGATGGGATAAAACCTTGAAACACTTACACTAAAGGGTCCTGAAGTTGTGTAATCCCTTTGGATTCAAATTTAATACATTAACACAGTACATATATAAAGATGTGGAAGTGTTAACTTTTAAACAAAAGTTTGAGATTAAAGTTTGACTAGTGACATACATTACAGAACAGGTTTCATCTTACTCAATGCGCTAAATTAGTATGAAAATCTAGAGAATGGATGTGAAGGTTTTTTTGCACCCTCAGATTCCAGATTTTCAAATAGTTTTATATCAGCCAAGTATAGTCCTATCCTAACAAATCATACATCAATGGAAAACGTATTTATTCAGCTTTCAGGTGATGCATAAATCTCAATAATAAAAAAAAAAGACCCTTATGATTGGTTTTGTAGTCCAGGGTCACAAATATAGTCGGTGTTGTCCATAATAGAATTGATGCTTACAACACGCATGTTCGTTTACTGATGCAATTGTCTGGCAGAGGCCTCTGCTTTGTCTTAAAGTTGATGATTTATGTAGCCAGCTGCTGCTACTTATTTACTTTGCATTGTGGCCAAGCAAAAAACTCTTAAAATATAATGATTATTTCCCAAAAGTGGATGAACAAACTGCATACCCTTAGCATGCAATCAGAGCATGCATATTCATTCATCTTTGTTAACGTTAGTTCATTGTTAGTTCACTTACAGCTTATATTTTAAGAAATGTTAGTTCTTTTAACTAACGTAGCTAAATAATGTCAACAAATGGAACCTCATTGTAAAGTGTTACCAAACTCACAATCATCTTTTCATTGTAGTGAATGGACCCATTGAAGAATTAATTTTCAAAATTGATAAAAGATTTTTAGGTATCGAATTAAAGGAATCAAAATTAGACCGGAATCATTGTTTCTTAAAGGGATAGTTCACTGAAAAATGAAAATTACCTTATGATTTAGTTACCCTCAAGCCATCCTAGATGTATATGACTTTCTTCTTTCAGACAAATACGATCAGAGTTATATTAAAAAATGTCTTTGCTCTTCCAGGCAGTGAACGGCTGATTTTGAAGTCCAATAAAGTGCATCTATCCATCATAAAAAGTACTTCTGAAGTGAATGGATGTGTTTGCGTGAGAAAAATATCCATATTTAAAACTTTATAAACCCGAAAACTCCAGCTTCTGCAAACTGTCGTACACACGTTCACGAGAGAGTGGCGTTCAAGCGGATGACGTAGGATGGAGTAAGCTCTGGTGAGAATACGCTAGTCTCGTGAGAGCCAAGTTTTGTATACAATAAAGGGAAAAACAGTCTCTGCTTATATCAGAATCCTCAGACATTTTTCTTTACAAATGTTCATTTTGTACTTCTGATTTGCGACCGAAGTTTTGTTTTGCTCTCTACATTGCACTTCCATGTTTATCACTTCCATGTTTGTCACCATGTTCACCTACATCATCCGCTAAAACATCAGTTTCTCATGTATGTGTGTACAACAGTTAGTGAAAGCTAGAGATTACAGTTTTAAATCTGGATATTTTTCATACACAAATGCGTCAATTCGCTTTAGAAGGCTTTTATTAAAACCCTGAATCCATGTGGACTTGTTATGATAAATGGATGCACTTTATTGGAGTTCAAAATCTTAACAGCCATTCACTGCCATTATAAAGCTTGGAAGAGCCAGGACATTTTTTTTTTATAGTTTTCAAACTAAAACGGGGTCTGTAACATTTTTAAAAGTATAAAAAAGTATAAAAAAGTTTCTGAGGGTCGAAAACGCCACTGGGGTAACTGTAGCAAAAGTTATGTGTTTTAAAACGAAAAAGCACTAGTGTAAACTCAGCCTTAGGAAGTCATTACATGAGATGTGCTGCAATACCAGTTCCAGAACTGCTAGGAAAAAATACAAAACTATGAGCTAGTAAAGTGACGTAGGTAAGACACTATGAGAGGCACACCCAGGTTCAGCCTCTAATCTTTGATGAGTCCATTCATTACTTGGCTTCTGTAAGTGCAGCCTTGCCATTATGACAAAGGGTTAATCTGTCACTATTTGCTTCTCAAGTTGACACACTCTCAAAGTTGCAGACCTCGTTTAGCCACTTTAGTCTCGTGACAGAATGCCATCCGTTGAACCCAGCAGGTTTCCCTGGTGTTGTACTAGAAACAATGGGCTTGTTTTATTGTGGCGGTTTTAGACGCTGTGGCTGGGCTATTTGCGACTTCAAACCACAGATCAACCCTTTAATGTTTTGTTTGTTAGGCGTTTCATCTTATCGTCCCTGATATTTAGTTTTAGGACTGTTTAATCATCATCGTAAGCTGTTAATTAGTCTAGGGTATGTGGATAACGCCTGCTGATATGCTATCTTTGCGTCTTTCAGACCGATCTGGCTCAGACGGGCAAGAGTTAAACAGCCCTTCCTTTATCTGCTGAGCTGCAGAATGCTGAGCAATGGTGCCTGATGCCATGACAACAAGAGGGCCGTTCAGAGAGAAGGGTGGCTGAGGAGTAGGCGTGTGGAAAGAAAAGGATGACAAGAAAAGTAGACCCAGGAGAGAAAAGAGAGAGAGAAAGGTAGAAAGGTGAGAGAGAGGCTGATTAAAACTTGAGAACGCTGTAAGAAAAGTGGACGAGAGGTGGAGAATGACAGAGAAAGACAATGAGACTGAGGAAGGGGGCATGGGGGCGGGGATTGGCAGACGCTGACTGCTTGTTACTGAGTGTCACCGGAGTATTGCATCAGTCCAAGTGGGATGCTCACATTGCAGGATGACATCACAGGAGTGCAGACTGCCTGCCACCCAGAAATGGAGACGGAGAGAGGATGCCTCTGCCTTTGCTAGCTAATAAGCCAGCGTGCTGCTGCTCTTTTTTTTGCAGAGTCATTAACACTTCGTTGTCATTTTTGGGGTCGCTCTGTTGCGCACGCGCTAGCGCGGCAATACCAGTGATTTATGCGTTTTCGCACCCCTGAAAGTCCCGCCAATTCGGGATGAGAAGCGGAGAACAAATACCAGACAGTATGCCTAATCGTTTAACTCGAATCAGAGCGTACATTATCCAAGACACATGACTCCTGCCGAGTGCGCCCATTAGTGCAGCCTTGTGGATAAAAGAGACCGATATCTAGTCATGCTTGAAGGTGTATCCGATAATAAAGAACTACTGTGTCTATAATGAGCGTCCGGTCTGTAATGAGCTTTGTGAGTTAGTCATATGTGGTCTGTATTTATCATAGAGATTGCAGCAATATAGGGATAGTTCAACAAATGGAATTTTGTTCCACCCTCCAAAGGGGTGTTTTCGCAGTGATGCCATAGAACAACCATTTTTGGTTCCCCAAAGAACCTTTCAGTAAACAGTTCTTAAAAGAATCATTTTAAAGAGCATTTTAAAAATCTTAAGAACCTTTTATGCATTTGAAAGGTTCCATGGATGCTCAAGGCTCTTCAGTGAACCATCAATGCCAATAAAGAACCTTACCCCCTTGTCATCCAAGATGTTCATGTCTTTCTTTCTTCAGTCGTAAAGAAATAGTTTTTTTGAGGAAAACATTTTAGGGTTTTTCTTCATATAGTGGACTTCTATAGTGCCCAGAGTTTGATCTTCCAAAATATGGCTTCAAATGATCCCAAATGCGGTTGTAAACGATCCCAGCCAAGGAAGAATGGTCTTATCTAGCGAAACGATCGTAATTTATATAAAAAAAAACAATTATATACTTATTAAACCTCAACTGCTTGTCTTATGTTACTCTGCTTTGCTCTTTTCCAAGACAGTTAGGGTATGTCGAAAAACTTTCATCTTAACTTCAAAATCATCCTACATCGCTGTTTTACCTTTTTTGTGAAGGGTGTTTGATCTTCTTTGCATTCCCTCGGCTGGGATTGTTTACAACTGCATTTGGTATCGCTTGAAGCCGCATTTAAACATTTTGGAAGTACAGAAGATGACAAGGGGGTGAGTACATTATCTGTACATTTTTGTTATGCAAGTGAACTTCTGCTTTAAGAGTTTTGTTCCGAACCTGTAAGACTTTTTTCTTCGGTTGAACACAAAATCGCAATATACAAAGAATATCCTGGTCACTCCTTGGCCTGTTTCTCACATAATGTTATCGTATGACTTTAGAAGGCTTCGAATGTAACGCACAAACCATATGGACTGCTTTTATGATTATTTTATAGTACTTTTTCATTATTTTTGAAAGCTTTAGTTCCCCTGAGGGACTAACTGGATGGAAAAGAGCAGCCAGTATAATTCTTTTGTGTAAAGTAAAGGGTTTGGAACGACATGAAGGAGTAAATGATAAAAGAATTTTCATTTTTTGCTAGACTGTTCCTTTAAAGAAACATCTTTAGTTGTTCTGTTCTTTTCTCTCAGTTGGCTTTGAGAGAAACAGCTTATGGCTTATTCCAGGCAGCGAGACAGTGACAGAGAGAGCAGCTGATTCTCATGAGCTCAGCAGAAAAAAACAGAAAAGGTGATCGCTCTCACTGTGTGTAATTTACAGTGAATTGAAATTAATTTCTCCCTCCATGATATCAGCTGGGGAACAATGATATTGCTTCTTTCAGCTTTCATCTCCTTTATGAATTATGTATAATGCACACCACTGGTCACACAACAGCTCTCGGTTTTGTGTGCCTCTTCAGTGCCGCCCTTATGTCTGTGTTAAATATGGAACAATGAAGCCGCCTATTTGCATCTGAACTGAAATTGTACTTTCCACTCTAGTTGTTACAGTCACAGATAAAATATGAGATGCTCAAGGCTACATATAGTCAATACAGAAACAGCACAGTCAGGCTATTATCACCCAGCAAGCAGGCGGCTTCTATATTAGCATGTTGTCAAAATGTCCTTCCATTTATCATCCTCAAATCTACAGGTCATATCTTTAAAACTTCCCTAGCCCTTCTTATTGCTTCATTCTTTCAACAGGATTTGGCATCGTTTAGCTGGGTCTTGTAGTCAGGCAGATTACAATCTCCTTCTGTTAGTCATGCCTGCCTTTTGGGCTCACATACACAAATCTACATGTGGAAACGCATTTCGGAAAATAAAGTAATGAGAGAAATAATAATAAATCTTGCTGGTACAGTGTGAAACATCATGTAAAGACTAGCATTTGATTATAAAAATGTATGCAAATAAAGTTATTTCAAAGTTTTGAGGCTTTTATTTCCAATTATGTTAGCTTTAAGGCTATGCTATGCTGGTGTACTTCTAAACAGTGAAAAAATGAACTTTTAGCACATATGTGCTTTTAAAATTTATATGGAGAAATTTTGATGACTCATCCTACACAGATATTTGTTTAATCTAAGTTTTAGTTTGTTAGGTGCCAATTTCTCTTGTAATACAGTGGATACTTTGGGACCAAACATTTGATTTTAATGTTGGCATTCACCATGTCTTAGTTCATAGATACTCATACTCTGGTAATTAATTAAAGTTGCAGTGCACATAGTTGGCGAGATATTTTCCTTTGTAATTCACACATCTTGGATCGGCCAAATCTGAATCCCCTGCAGACATACCATAGAAACACTGTTAGCATTTAGCTCACTGTCCAATAAGAGGACAGGCATGGACCAATAACAAGCCGCAGTTGGTTGTGCATTAAGGTTTCTAAGGCACACACACTTTTCTGACGCTCAAATCCCCATAGTCACGTGTGTCTTTCTCCGGTGTTGCAGAGGCGGCTAGCAATACGCTTTAGTCCAGACCAGACATTCTCAGTCTCAAAACAGGGTGACCTCAAATAAATGCATTAGTCTTGAATTTACAGCCCGTATGGACGTAATTTACATGGTCCCGTGGCATTTATTACTCGTTCATTATGCATTGGATGTAAGTGATTAATATTTTCCCACAGCTTTTTATGGATTACTGTGACTGTTCGGTTGCTTGTCATTGTTTTGGATCCATCTGCTCATGCTGAACTGAAGCATGGACAGTGACAATTAAGCAAGTTTGACACAGTTGACAAGGACAGCCTTTGTCAGGCAGGAGCCATCTGGAGGTTCCTCCCTGTCCTGCATTAAAGAGATGCAAACATTGTGATCCTTTTTTTCCGCTCTAGCCATAGAGGGACATTCTCCCTCTTGATGGATAGATCACACGTATGTGAACAGAGGGGACTGAAAGAGGCTTACAGGAAGACGGATAGCCATCCACAAAATAACTGTTCCTAAAGCAGCCCACCATCTAGCATTAATGAGATGTACATACGGAAGAAAATCAATCTCACAACAAAATAGTACCTGTGGGAACTATTTCACAAGACACGAAATATGTAGCGCAATGTACGTTTTGTGACATATTCAATATGAAATGTTCACTGAGTGGCGTTAAAAGAGTGTTTGGTTTTTCCTTGGAACAAACCAAAGTCCCTTTAAGGCAAGTCATGTCACTCGGCGGCCATCTTTGAAACGCCTCTCAGGCAGGCAAGTGCAGCTACTATCTCTTTGAATGGGGAAACATCAAATTCTCCAAAACTGTTAACCAAGCTTACAATTAAATTTCATATTTTAAATCTCCAAAGAAATCCGACAAGAACAGCCTCATAAATATTATTCCTTGTGCTCCAATAGCATTAAAAAACACTTATTTTTCAGGCAAGTTGATCCAGTGTGCATGCGCAGTATTGAGTGCACGTCTTAGACCGCCGATTGTTTCTATAGCAACCGGGACTTCTAGCGGCAGCTGCAGTGACGTGCTGACTTTACTAATCAACGATTGGCTCTTTCATCAAGAAGGCGGGGCTTCGCGGCCATAATGAACGTTTCATTTTTCCTCATTCAAAACTATACGAGTGACATGTCTTGGGTATTCTAGTCTTTGGAATAGACGAACACACATATGCTACGTTTGATGTGACGTTGGTTTTGTACTTGTCACCGCAGTTCTGACTTGAAATGTCTGTTAAGTGGCGTTATAACTAATGCTCCGTGACGTTTTAAAATAACGTACCATCTGCACTACACCTAAACCTACTCGATAATATGAACAAAAGTGAATGTGACGTAAAAACACAATCGCAAGACTGGCTTTTTGGCTTGTTTTTTGATCCTAAGTCCAATTCCGTGCTGGCTGAGCTACCGAGCAAGCTTGTTACATCCGGTGTTAACATATGGAGCTGTAATCATAACTGTGTACAAAAATGATTACAAGTGATCGCTGTTTCACCGCCTCTAGTGTTTATTTCTGTTGGAAACTGCAGTGTTATGTACTTAATGGTTCATATTTCATGTCTTGTGAAAAAGCTCCCACATGTATTTTTGTATCATTAGGATATTAAGTAAAGATCATGTTCCATGTTCATTTATACAACTTTAAAGGCAATTTTCCCAGTATTTAGATTTTCTTTTGCACCCTCAGGTTCCAGATTTTCAAACAGTTGTATTCTGGTCAAATATTGTCCTCTCCTAACAAACCATACATCAATTGAAGGCTTATTTATTCAATAAAAAATACCCTTATGACTGGTTTTGTGCTCCAGGATCACATAGGGTATATTTGCTGGTATGCACTGTCAGTATCTCAATAAACATGCTACATGTTATATCAAAATCTTTACTTCCTCCAAACCGAACTCTGTTCTCTCCATCAGTTTTGCACCTCATAGTAACGGTTTGACCAATAGAATGTCGACTTCCGCTCTTCGGACAAGTTCATTGGATCATGAGAAACACGCGGCTGCAAATAAAGTACAAACTCCGACTTTGGCAACTAGTTGGGAGAGCCGCGCATTCTGATTGGTTCCCATATCTGGAGTGTGCGTGCTCCACAGCACCTACAGTGCCAGTGATCCGTTTTGAGACAGTCCATTGTGAGCCGGAGAATGGGTGCAGAAAAAATGATGTCACTTGTGAATGTGACGACACAGGGACACATGTTAAAATGAAAGCAAATAACTATAAACTCGGTGTTTATTTCGTGTTTTTAATTATTTTCTATATGTATTATCCGCTAAACGTAAACACAAGTTGAGGGCTTTGCTCCACGCGTGTCGGTTAGAACCGGTTCCCCCCATGCAGTGCGCACCGAATGGACTCGTCCTCATGAAGTGAAAGGGCCGGTAGACCTGGTGAGCTGATTGAAATGAAGACTACAGTTTCGTCATGGTAGGACGGAGTGGATTGTAGAGCTGGTATCTACTTTCTGTTCTGTCGGACTGTTAAGAGATTTTTTTATATATATAAGAAAAATGCTCTATCAAGTGATATCGGATGAGTGAAGCCTGGTGCTTTGACAGCTTTCATGACACGCAGTTACCCTGAAGCAGGCATTCAGACTGTTAAAGTTGAGCTCTCCGTTCAGTCAGACGAGCTTTTTATGTTACCTTCATTCGTTGAAAATTTGATTGTACCCAGTTCGGTGAGAGCCTAGTCGATCACCAGAGGACTCAGACCATGTACAATACAGTGTGGAATACGGAGAAAGAAGATGACGACTGGAGAGACGTGATGATGCCTTATTCCACTGAATTAATATTTTACATTGAGATGGACCAGCCGCCAGGTACAGATAAAACAATTAATCTAACAGCACCCCTAAAATGTAACGCTAATTTTTGTAATTTCCTCAGTCTAATATTGATACAAACCTTTTTCCTCCTTCATGAAGCACAAAGGTTAGTCTGTGACAGCCTCAGTCACCATTTACTTTAATTGTATCTTTTTTCATACACTGAAAATGAATGGTGACTCATGTCATTCCGCAGATCTCCTTTTGTTTCGTTTTACGAAAGAATGTCGTTTGGCGTATTTAACATTTACACAGTCGCATTATCTGACAGTGCACTCATCTGTCTGGTTAGACAGATGGTTATGGTTGTAAGGTATTTTATTTTAATGTTACCTACGACGAGTCATGTATTGCTGGCAGTTAAAAATCACACTCGTTCTTCAACCAAAACGCATTTCGCCATCTTAAAGTCGTTACTTTGCTCTCAGGGTGACAGTAAAATGTGCCTTAATCGTATGATGCACTGTCTGCATTAACATTATCGTGTACATTTTAAATGCATGATAACCGACTTCTCACTCAGACAGGGAAGCCATATTAAAACCTCTTTTTCCCTGAAGAGAATGCAACAGTCTACATCCCTCCATAGTTTTTATTTTAAAGTAATAGTACATCTGGATACCAGAATTCTGTTTTATTTACCTTTTATATCAGATCAGATCTGTATGACATTTGTTTTTCTGTAGTAGAACACAAAATGAGCTGTTAGAGCTTCACTTTTTGTATATTTTTCTTACTAATTTTTCTTTCATATCTAATTTTGGGTTAACTATCACTTAAGTGTAATATAGGCCTGTAAATGGTTAAATAAAAACCTTTATAAAGAGATTGTGTTAGATGTCCTGCTATAGGCAGTTTTTCTCAGGAGATTTGGACGTTTTGCATGGCTCACCACAAATGGTATTGATATGCAAAATGTGGAGAGATCGAAGTGCATTCTCTGAATTGGTTTGACAACTTAAGTGGTGTTATACAGGAGCCATTTTTGCAAATAGGCTCTATATAGCTTGTAGACACAGAATTAAACCTTGTGGAAGCTGTTCAGGCGCCTTTTAGAGTAAGTTTCCCAGCTTTCTGAATGTTAGTTTTGGTGCTCTGCACTTCTTATTCACATTCAGTGCCATTCATGTGTCATCTATTAAGCGCTGACACCATTTTATTGCCATTAACAATGATGTCATAGACTGGAAACTGGATCCCATTCAGAAGTCACAGGCATAGTTGACAATGGGTCGTTAATTCATGTCGTTAATTTCTGCAATAAAGAGACGGATGACACTTTTGGAAGCGTGAAATGTGAATGGGAGAGAGACTGTGTTTGACAGTTTCGCATGAGGCTGTACTTTCGTTTGAGCATTCTGAGTGATTAATTCAAAAGACAAAAACACATTTTGTGCATAATTTCTTGACAGTCCACCTATAACATTTATTGTAAAGACGGAGGTGTGTATATATCCGCATGCGGTTTCTTGGTCCAAATGCAGCTTTATTCCAACAGTGGGCAGGGTGAATCATTTTATTACGTTTACGACATTCTCTGCGTTGTTTGAAGGAACAATGCCTAACGCTCCGTTCTAACCTCCTCATTTCCTAGAAAATGAGCTGTGTTGGACTGAGCGGATCTGGCAAGCAGGATTCTGGATTGAATAGCCCTTCGATTGCTCTGCCACGGGGATGAATGAGCACAGCACCGTGTGATCAACCCAAACATTAATCTTATCTTTCATTCTGTGCCACTGCACACAGGTTTATCAGATCTCTCCTTTTTTCTACCTGTCCGTTTGTCCCCATGTAATGTCAATAGCCATGCTTTGACTTATCATCCGCTTCCTCCTTAACTCACGGCACTTCGTCTCCGAGAGGCACCGCGGTACAGTGAAATCCGCCTGGGTCGATTAGAAAGAGTGACTGGGAAAGAAAAAAAACAGGATGAGGTTCCAGTGCAGATGTTCATTAGAATATTTATTACAGCTGAATTGAGATGTGAAAGGCTCCGAGGTACAGCCCTGTATGTGCGTGCATCTGCAAACAAGCAAGCGACCGCTTTGTTCCATTGCAGTGTCCAATGAGCACAGGTGCCACGCCGCCCCCAGGGGAAAGTTGGCCCCTGTCTCTTAGGGCCAGTGATGTGTGAGTGTAATAAAGCCTGCCGGAGCAGTGTGCTTTGGGTGGACAACAAAAGTGCAGCGACACCAAAGGGAAAGTCAGCTTCTTACATCCCTTAATGGGCATTCGTATGACATAAGGGATGGAAATGTCACTCTCTCTTGATACATGGTTCTTTCTTTGTTCTGTGCCTATTCAGCTTGTTCAGTCTTGCATGTATTTGAGCTTGCTCATTCATAAATGTCCACAGAAAATTGCTATTATGTTGAGGAAGCAGGGTGAAAACAGCATTTTTCTTTTTCTGTATATATGCACAATAAACATTGCCATTATATATCATGACAATGTTTAACAAGATATGCATATATACAATTGCACTATGACTTTCATTATAATGAGCGTTTGGCTGACCAGCACACTTTTAGCATCTTGCAATCTGACGTTTCCAGCAACGGAGCTGTGAAGCAGTTGGATACATGTGTCCCGGTTTGTGTTCGCCTCAGCGTGCGTTAGCGTCTTTGCCTTGTCTCTCTCTGGGAGGAGCACTTCCCCCCTCCTACATGATTCCCCAGAGCTTTCTGTTCTCTCTTTCTCCGTCTCATATGGTTGTGTCCACCTCCCCTCCTGCCTTCTCATTGGCTGCTGGCGACTTCTCCATTGAGAGGGTTTGTTAAGCCAGCAGCATCTGAATTTAGGAGCAGGGATTTTCCCTCTGGCTTTAGTCTGAAAGGCAGAGCGAACGAGCGAGGGAGGGTGGAGAGAAAGCAAGAGCGAGTGGGAGAGAGAGAGAGAGCGAGGGAGAGGGAGAGAGAGAATAAGAGGACTCGTGTCACAGACAGCTGAGTGCAGGCTGTATACATGCAGCTCAAAAAGGATCCCGAGGAGGACGGTAAGGGAGACACCATTCTTCTTTTCTTCTGCTTTTTCACGCTCACTGTCTTTGCTTTCGTCTTTGCTGTCTTATGGCTATTGTAACGCTCTGAACAGACTGTCAGTGGAGCACAATGACAATTAGTGCTTGTCCTATTGTGTGGGACGTGTCCTGGATCTTGTATGGATGAAAACATGCACCGTTGTCAACATTAATTAACCTTAGGAATCGTGCTTTTTCCAAGATGTGTAATCCTTGGTAGCTGTACTTGTTTTGTAATTTTATTGTATTAAAGTAATTCACAGGCTGTTTTAAGAGCTGCAAGGATTGTCTTTTAGTCATTCATTAGGAGCAAACGGTGACAATGCATCATGATAAAATGTGCACAGAGCCCTCTGGTTTCACATGTGATTGCAAGTGTCCCCGACGGACTATTTAAACCACCCATGTGCTTGGTAACACTTTTAATTCGTTCCCCCTGGAACGGGACGTGGCAGCCCTCGCCTGCTGCTCCCCTCAATGGCACTGTCATCATTCTCTGCCACAAGCTTTTTCTCATGCTAATGCAGCCTCTAATTTGTACATACAAACCCTGAACTAAACTGTTTTGTGTATGTGTTGTGTCGGTCTATGTTTGTCTTGTCTTTTAAAGTATGGATGCTTCATCAGCTCCATCACCTGTAGAACCAGAAGTTTGAACATGTCTTTTTGTTTGTGCAAAAGAGCTCGGCTGCAAAACAGTGACCTCCGGAGATGATGTTCTGAGCTGCATGTTGCCATTTATACTTGTGTCCTAAACAATGGGCTGCTTGGTCGTCGACTGCCATAGGCTTCACCTATGGATGTATAGTTTTCTTTGTTCACACTTGCGCAGCTCTGCAGCTCAGCGCTGCACTGCCACTCACTCCTTCTTATTCTTTCTCATCCTTTCCATCTTGGTCAGTTTCTTTTCTCACATTTCCTTTTTCATCTTTCATTAAAGTTGTGGTTCGGAAAATAAAATATTTTAAAATTGATTTTTTTTTTTTTTTTTTACTTAATTTGTTTTGCTTTCATTGTGAAGTATGATAGGCTAGTTTTGGTTTAAAAGAAGTACTTTCACTTTTGACATTTAAATCAATTCCCTTTGTTTAGTTTTGCCATAAATCTCGATCGTAATTCACGAATCACTGAATGGTAGCTTTCAAAAAAACTGCGTTCTGCGACTATGTAGACTTTCCATTGTGTGCCCCCCAGCTGCGATATCTCTGACACTAACACAGATGGGGTGACCACTGTAATGAGATCACCTAGTCACATCTCTGCCTCTTTCTTGCTCTGTTTCCTTCCGTTTCCATGTTCTTTTTGAGCTCACACCCCATCACTAGCTCACAAAGATAACCAAGTGTGTGTGTAGGACAAAGGTGGTCACACACTTGCAGAAAGAGCTGACAGTGGAAAACTGGTAGGCAGGAATTTGAGGTTTCAGCTGGGCTTATGCACCTGCCTTTTGGCTGGTGTAAAGAGCGAGCGAGAAAAAGGGGGGTCATTTCCTTTTCTGGTGGCAGGCTGCTACTGTAGCTGTGACAAAACAAAATATACCAGGCCTGAAATATACGTTTTACGTGTGTGCGTTTTCAGCTCCCATGTTAGAATAGTGAGATATTGAATCGCGGTTTATTGTGTCTCTAAATTACATTAGGGAGTGGAGGAGGTGAGCCATGCGGGTGTTTGCAAATGTTATATTAATATGGTGATTATTGTGTTGGCGTAAAGGGAATAGAAGGTTATACATTGTCAAATGACTCTTCATGAGCAGCTATGCTGCACAAATGTCCCCTACCAGGTGGCGAGCCTTCCCAATAAAGTTTGTGATGCCAGGAAAGTGCAAAAGTTTCAGCTTCTTTCAAGAAACGTTCATTTTCCACTCAAGGCATTTGGCTGATCTCTTCTCAGGCTGAATGAAATGTAGAAATGGTGTGTGTGCACACCTGCAGGGGCAAAGTTTGGGTGGGGATGTGTCCGTTAGCCTGGCTTTGCTTTGACTGGTTGAAGCCGCTCACCCCACCAGACTAAGGTGTTTCCTGTGGGCCACTGGAGGGAGGAGTTGTTACTGTGCCCAGGTCTCCTTCAACTCCGACTACACTCATGCACTTTCACTCCAAAAACCGCCACTGCTTTTAATTAATGACACCCTCAAAGAAAACCATTCACACACCCCTCTTCCCACACACCGAAGAACCATAAAGATCTTCGCTCCGCAAATGTCGGGAAGCAATAAAACTTCAATGAAAATTTGAAGTACTGAAATGGCAACACAAGAAAGCGTCTTTCTCTCAGTTTCTTCAGAGAGTCTTGATCTCTTCTCTGATCTTTAACGATTTTATTATTATTATTTCTTATTAAAGGAGCCAATTGTGTGCGGAGCACTGGGTCATTCCTCAATGTGCCAGCAGCAGTGATTCATTCATTGGCTGTAGTGTCCGTTGCATGTCCCTGTGGGCTTTTATTTCCGTGAGTCACCTCCGGTGTATTGGACTTAAGTCTTGCCGCTTTTCATTCGCATACCAGATAGAAGTTTCTTTGGCTGGAAGGGCCCAGGGGTTTCTAGAATCAGCGCACACTTTTATGACCTCCGTATGCTCACTTGCTCCATGCCTTCCACATTTCCTAATGCAACAGACTCCTCCTCCTCCCCTGTTCTGGCATAGATATACTCCTGCTCTCACGCAGCCTTGTCTCTGCCAGGCTAAAGACAGGTGGGTGACTGTTTTTACAGAAACTTGACTTGAATAATGTGGTCATATTTGAATTTGTTACGGCAATAATCTGCATGAGCCTGCTTAACTGTAAACAGTCCGCTGGTATTGCTTGGGGTATGTTTTTGGTTTCACTTAAAAGCCTTCTGAATAAACCTGTGCATTGAGAACGGAGTGGTACGTTGCTGTTTCAAGGCCACTGTTGCAAGTTTCATCTAGGTCAGAGGGAGGTTAGTTTTGGTTGGCGGTAGGTGCAAGGCTTGAACAGTATGTCTCTGTACATTTCAGACGGAGTTGCAGCCTTCAGTTTTTTTTTTCTAGTCTCAAACTAGTCTTTGCCAAATGCACCTGGCTGAGCGCTCGCAGGTTTCCCTGAAGCACTCGAACACAAAAACACAGGTTGCATCTTTAAATTCAACTAGTCTTGCTGAAAGTTGTGTAACACCAGATGTGCATATCATTCAAGTCTAGTTTTGTCTCTAAGGTTGAAAAATTCACAACAGGAGACTAGACGTTAGAATGCATGCTGTGAAGATGTAATTTCTGTAAGTGAGGGCGTCGTGATGCACTGCGTGGCTGAGCAGCACATTCTGGTGACCCTTGACCTGCAAGATAGCAAGAGCATCATCAGCGTTAGCTTTCCAGCGTGCTGTTGCGGCAGCTGTTGTTTGCTTTTGATGGCAACAAAGGAAGCGTTTCACTCAAAGGAAAGGAACCTGTTCATTACATATTCAGCAAGTAGCAGAAAAGCAAGACTGGCAGAGAAGGTCATTTGTTTTTTGTTTACACTTTCACATGGGCCGGATGGAATATGTTGTTGTTGCATTTTCCGTGAAAACTGATCTTTTGCATTTTCAGTGGAAATCATTGTTGCATTTTCCGAAACAAACTCGTCTAACTACAGATGACGTGACGGAGTCGCAGGTTGGAGGAGAGTATTGAAAGGCCATCTGTGGGAAAATTAAGGGCTAAAGGTCAATAGTTAATCCTGGGCAGTAACCTGTATACTGTTACTACTACTCGGCTGTCGGCAAACTCTTTGGACAAACTCTTAAGGCTTTTTTTGGGTGTTGATTTTTTAACTATATTGTATTCCCACTAGTGTTGGGCGATATGCTCAATTTTCAAATCGCCCTATCGTCAGCCTGAGAGATCGCCGATACACGATACTATCCTGCTAATTTAATTAATTATCTCTGTACTAAATTCCTTATTCGTTTTGTAAAGGTAGACTTTCTTTTGGCATATGATTAAGTTGTGCGTGTACAGAGCGTTGACTATAGTTCTGCCGGAGTTGTTCAAGTTACTTTCGGTTTCATTCTCTGCTATCGTCAGTGAGTGAGCTGTAAATGTGCGTGCCAGAATGTAAATGAATGAATCTTTCTTTACCCGTCATATTGCGATAATGTTACCGCTGTATGTCTGAAGGTTGTCATCAGGTGATGTTGTAGTTAAGTTCATATTGAATGCGGAGAAGTGACGCGCGTGTAATTCACGTGCGTATGTTTAGCGCCATCTGATCGCATCGTAATTCTAATTAACGCCTATAGACGTTACTGAGATGAATGTTTATGTTTACTGTATACAGACTAATTATGATACATCGTAATTAATTCAGCCTGAACCAGGTTTTACTACCTCTGTTATCCTAATGACTGCAATGCTAATATAATATAACACTCCCTTTAGAATCAGTTAATGTACCACCGTACTGGATGATGAAAATCTCCCATTTTCACTGCACGAGGTGCGTTAAGGCTCTCTATGCGTGTGTTTATACCGCGGCAAGTTTCTGAAGCATCCTAGAACAGACTCTCTGTGCTGCATTGCTAAAGTTAAGTTCTTTGTTGACGGATAATAATAATAATCGTCTAACTATCGTCAAAGGCATCAGCAACAGGCGATATCTCTGACTATCGTCGATACACGATACTATCGTCTATCGGCACAACCCTAATTCCCACCTCTTTTGCAATTTAAGTTCAAATTTGGATTCTCTTAGCAGCATAAACTTGTACACTTGGATGAACAACACACAGCCATTTGTTAACATGACATCAGCTTAGTTTAGTCTTTAGATGAAGAGATTAGGTTTTCGTCTGTAAGGTCGTAACACAGGCTTCATATTTCTAGGATTGCTCATGAGGTTAAAAGATTTTCCACTAAAATAAATCTTTCTCATTTCTTCTGCAGCTCTTCCTCCCAAGCCAACAAAACCCATGACACCAGTAAACGGCAACGGTGTGAAAGAAGCCGCCAGCGGCTCATTGCAAGAAGCAGAATGGTACTGGGGAGACATATCAAGGTAAGAATCACTTGACACTAGACTTCATTTCTCACTTGATTGGATTTCTGTCTGTTCTGCTCTGAAAGTCTTTCCTCATGCCAGTTAGCTCATGGTGTGACGCTGCCCTCCTCTCATGGTGGACACGTATGGCAGTGTGCAAGTCAGGGATAGTTGGCCAGATCAGATCAGAAAAGCTCTCTGCTTGTTGGGAGATGTCAGATCTTCCTCTTCCAATCCCTTCACCTGATGGCTTCCAAGTTGGTAGCCTCAGGTAGAGTCTCTCACACAGCTCTGGAGTGTCATGTTGCTCTTTCTGCCGCTCTGCAAACTTTTCTGTTCTTTTTCTTTCTCTATGTGAGCTGGTGAACTTATTTTGATCCTCTCCTCTTCTTCTGGCTCACTTTTCCTGGAGGCATGTATGCTTTGCTGCAGCTGTACAAAAGCAGAAAGGCAATGCAGTGGGGGGAGAGACACAGGAAGAGCTGAAAAGAGAAAGACAGGGGGATGGTTTAGTTGCCATTACTTAAGGGGAGGGATAGAAGAACCCAAATCTTCAAAATGTCAAGCTGTCTGGCCAGTTTCCAACACAACCCATAAAACTCTCAGGTTTTAGCAGATTAGTCTGCTGCTTAGTGACCAGCTTTAGACTCGTTTGATGTTGGGCGAGTAGAAATTCTGCAGAGATGCTCACGGGCTCACCGATCGCTGAAACCCTGCTATCCTTTAACTCACACAGTCCTTTCCCAGATAAACCAGAGCTTCGCTTCAAAACTATTCTCAGTGCTTACTAGTTTCAAAATCAAAAAGTAACTAAATTTCAAGCAACTAATAAAGAAGAACTTGAAAGCGCAGTGATGCTGGCCATTGAATTTCAATTATGGACTGCCATTGTGGTTCGTATGTGTGTCAAAATCCTGTTATACTATACAACCATCCAAAGCAGTGGTAGTGCATTTAGAGATTTGATTTATGAGAGATCAGATTTAAATTTCAGTTGAGTACATGGTAATGATTCTTAACCATGTTAGTCATCTGCATGCCTGTCTTGGTTTCCTGATTTTCTTAAATATGTACCATTTACTTTTTATTGTACCAAATTCATCTGTGCCTGTTATTCCACAGATATGTTTGTCTTGATAATTTGCTAAACAATTATGATTAAGCGATTATTAAGGGTGTGTTCACACTTGTCATGTTTGGTGTGATTAAAACGAATTCTGGTGCGATTGCTCTGTTCATTTAAGTAAGTGTGAACGCTGCCATCCGAACCCTGGTGCGCACCAAACAAGCAAACTGAGACCGCTAAAAAGATGGGTCTTGGTCCACTTCCAAATAAACTCTGGTGTGGTTTGAATGAAATATGAACGCAACACGGACCAAATAGTTCTAAACAAACCAAAAACAGGAAGTAATGACAAGATGCGATGCTGTGCGACATGATTTCATGAAGGAACAAGTGGTCTATCCAAAATAAAATGAGCAGAGGGCGAACGTGGAGCACCGAGGAGGTAAAGTGCCTTTTATGAGCTCCTTGTGAGTTTGCAGGTGGTGAAAATAAAATCATATACACTCAACGAGCACGCTTAGTTCAGCTGACTGCATTAGGTGTATTCGACTTAACGCTTTAAGTCGAATGCACCTTTTCCTTTTGTTTGGAGTGTTAAGTGAGTTCCATCACAATCTTTACATCATTCAACCCGACCAATCAGGCTGTAAACGTATCACTATGTCTTTAGGTTCGCTGTCCAAAATGCCAGTGTGAACGCTAAGCGTACCAGGATCAAATGTATTATTTTTCATTTTTGGTACAGACCAAACAAACCGAACTACAAGTGTGAACACACCCTAAGACTGCATAACATGCAATGATTTTGTTGAATTAGAGGATTAGATATAGATGGGACATCTAGCTCATAGTCCAAATATCTTCTCCATCCAGCTGTTCTTGAATGCAAAACACATCCCAGGTTTTCCACTTTACAATGCTTCTTGCTCATCTTGCGCATGATGCATCTGTCACTAACCTAGTCATTTCTTGCTGCTTTGCTTCTCAATACACTTAAAAATCATATTGCAGTGCTTTTTTTTTTTTTTTTTTTTTTTTTTTTTTTAGTTAAAAGATTTTGTGTTGATCTAAATGTTTCTCTGATCCAAGCACATTACTAAAATAGGACACCTTCCCTAAACGATAAACTTGCTGATGCGCTGCAGGCTAAAAATGTACCTGATTAGAGAGGACTCCTCCCCCCCAGAAAGGTGGGAGCATTGCTTAGTCAAAGGCTTCTTACCTCAGCAGCCCAAAGTAGGCTAAATATACCCCCTCCTGAGAGCCAGGGCCGGGGTCAGCTGAGCTCCAGCATGACTAGGCTGTTGGCTGTCAGGAGAATAGGAGGAGGCCTGGAAGTCAGGGGGGTGTGACATTCCTCCCAGACAGACTAAAATAGAGAAGGGGGCAAAAAAGCAGGAAAGTCTTTGAAGCCTGACAGCTCCTCCGCTGGTCGTCTGGAGGCACTTTTAAAGAGACAGACTGTCTGATTTCAAGACAAGAGCTGGAGGCATCAGCGTACATGTGGCTGTGCGGGACGGGGTCAACAGTTAAACCATTCAAAGATGGCTCACTCTCTCCCAGACGGCTGTAGCAGACAGTATGGTCACAGACCAGTGCCTTTGCCCTCTGCCAGACCGAATTTATTTATACAGCCAGGCAAAGAGAAGTCATGTTTTTTGTATGTGTGTGTCAGCCCTTTCGGAAGAGCGAAAGACGGGGGCCACGGAAAACTTATTTTAGCTGTAATTATTAATTATTAAGAGGAAGATTTGATGTGTGGAGCATTTCCATCATTCACCCGTTTCTGTCTCTTTCTTTTTTGTGCAGGGAAGAGGTGAACGACAAACTAAGAGACATGCCCGATGGTACTTTCCTGGTACGGGACGCCTCGACCAAGATGCAGGGAGATTACACGTTAACGCTAAGGTACGCTACTTGTTCAAAAACCCTCTCCATAAAACTTACATTGATCCCTGGTCTAACGCAATACCGTTTTCCCCTACAGGAAAGGTGGAAACAATAAGCTAATAAAGATCTACCATCGAGATGGGAAGTATGGTTTCTCAGACCCGCTCACGTTTGGCTCAGTGGTGGAGCTCATCAGTCACTACAGACACGAGTCGCTGGCCCAGTACAACACCAAACTGGATGTAAAGCTCATGTATCCCGTCTCCCGCTACCAGCAGGTAAATGGGTTTAGATTATGGGAGGGTGTATCACATTTACAGCCATCCCTTCTTTTCCTTTTACCTCTTTATCCTCCCACCTCTCCCTCCCTCCTTTGCTCCGGTCCTAAAGAGCGTGTTTGCTGAATGAATTGTGCAGCTTGTTGTGAGTGAAACTGCAGAGGCAGCAGGATGCTTTTGGCATGAAATATTACTTTGTTTATTGCTACAGCAGCGCACCTCCTAAATAATTGCACACATCCACAATGTCGAAAGGCCATCCAGGCATTTATTCGTTCCCCCTCCTTCTCCTTCGCCCTCCCGGTATCTTTGTCAGACACACAGGTGCTCATTATTTAGGGGGTTCCACAAATGTAAGCCCTCAAGAGGCACTTACAGATTCCAAGATTTTTATTAATGATTCCTGGAAGAAAATTCCTGAAAAATGGCTTTCACTTTGTAAGCAAAACCTAGTGCGCGTTGCTGCGAGCAGTCCTTTTTTTCCCATCGCACTTTTCTTCACTCAGCAATTCGTATCAATAACAATGCATTTGCTCTCGCTCTCTCAGGATCAGCTGGTGAAAGAGGACAACATTGATGCAGTAGGGAGGAAACTCCAGGAATATCACAATCAATATCAGGAGAAGAGTAAAGAATATGACAGACTCTATGAGGAGCACACAAAAACCTCACAGGTAAGCCTCTTAGAACATCGCTCTCAGATCGATAGACACCGACCCATTAACTCCAGTGCTAAACACACCACAACAAAACAATTTATTCCATTGCAGAAGCCAATTGAACAATTAACCAAGTCTATTAAGAGGCACAGCCCGTTTGAGGTTACATCTTATCCATTGATTTATCTTTCCTTTGATTGCAGGAGATCCAGATGAAACGTACTGCAATAGAGGCCTTTAATGAGACCATTAAAATTTTCGAAGAACAGTGTCACACGCAGGAACGCTACAGTAAAGAATACATTGAGCGATTCCGCAGAGAGGGCAACGACAAAGAGATTGAAAGGTATGCAAAGTTCTTATTTAAAGTTAACTCCCAGAGTAAAAATGTGCAGATAATTAACTCACTCCCTTGTCATCCAGGATGTTCATGTCTTTCTTTCTTCACTCATAAAGAGATAGTTTTTTAAGGGAAAAAAAATGAGAAAAGTTCTCCATATAGTGGACTTCTATGGTGCCTGCGAGTTGGAACTTCCAAAATGCAGCTTGAAAGGGCTCTAAATAATCCCAGCCGCTGAATAAGGCTCTTATCTAGTGAAACAATCATTTAATTTCTAAAAAAAAAAAAGGGCACCATTGAAGTCCAAAATTTATAATTTCTTTACGACTGAAGAAAGAAACACATGTACATTTTGAATGTCAGGGGGGTGAGTAACTTCTCTATATATTTTTGTTCAGGAAGTGAACTTCTCCTTTAAGTCGACAACCTTGGTCTATGGGTTTACAAATCATTTGTTTCTTTCTCAGGATCATGATGAACTACGAGAAGCTCAAATCCCGTCTCGGCGAAATTCACGACAGTAAAACCCGGCTTGAACAGGACCTTAAAACACAGGCTCTGGACAACAGAGAGACAGACAAGAAAATGAACAGCTTAAAGCCAGATCTCATTCAGCTCAGAAAAATTAGAGATCAGTACCTTGTGTAAGAGAAACCTTCCTTTGCAACTTATTTCACCATTGTCATTGTTTTGTATGAGTAGAACATTTTTCCTCCATGTGTAAACACTCCCTTGCTTCTTTCTCATGCAGTTGGCTCAATCATAAAGGTGTTCGACAGAAACGAATAAACGACTGGCTGGGGATCAAAAACGAAAACACAGATGAGTAAGTCAAATTCTCATATATTATTATTATTATTATTATTTCATGAAAATCTGACTTTTTCCATGTTTAAGCGCTATATTCAGGTCTCCAGTGCAGACCCAGAAAAAAAAAGCAGCTTAGATTACCAGCTGTTACCTCCAGAAACATAATCGATTGTTTTTGTAACTCGTGGGTGTTTTTAACAAACTGTGTATTTGATTGTTTAAGAGCAATAAGACACGAAAGACAAAATGGTATCTCAGAAGTTTAAACTAATATGGTTTTTAATGCATGATGTCAGCACGATAGACATAATCAAAACCAAACAGGTGTTTTTTAAGCAGAGTATCTGAGCTACGAGTTGTAAAGGTAGCACTATTCTGGAAAAGGGGCGGGGAGCAGCAGCTCATTTGCATTTCAAGAGACATGCACAAAAACAGCATGTTTCTGCTTCACTTAAAATAGGCATTTTCAAAATTATTAATAAGGTATTTTGAGCTGAAACTTCACAGACACATTCTGGGGACACCTGAGACTAGCAATTACATATTGTAAAAAGGGACATATTAGGTCTTCAGGTTTGTGCTCCATCACAGCATCTAACACATTTCCCCTTCAAATCACAGCGCCTACTTCGTCAGTGAGGAGGATGAGAATCTGCCACACTACGACGAGAAGAGCTGGTTTGTAGGGGACCTTAACCGGACGCAGGCAGAGGACTTGCTACACGGCAAACCCGATGGAGCCTTCCTCATCCGCGAGAGCAGCAAAAAGGGCTGTTACGCCTGCTCTGTTGTGTAAGTATCTTATGATATTAAGCGTCTACCTTTTCCCAGCTACACGCTACGAATCAATGTATTGATCTTCTTTGATTGTATTCCACGAGGTGGAATCAGTCACCTCTAGAGTGCTATTAACTTTGCTTGTCATTGAGCAAAGGATTGCCTCACATTGATAATGACATCCGTCATGTTTTTGATTGTAGTGTGGAAGGTGAGGTGAAGCACTGCGTCATCTACAGCACGCCCCGCGGCTACGGTTTCGCCGAGCCCTACAACTTGTACAGCACTCTGAAAGACTTGGTCCTGCACTACCACCAGACCTCACTGGTCCAGCACAACGACTCGCTCAATGTGCGGCTGGCGTACCCGGTGTATGCACAGATGCCCTCAGGCCCACGGAGATGAAGACTCGCCCCCCAACATTAAACTCTCTACATTCATGGAAGGGGGGGAACAGTTTCTGAACAAAAAAAAAACCATACAACGACAACAAGAGAAAAAACACTTGCTGCAACACACACGTCAGCCACCTTGGAGTTATATATTTTTACAAGAACAATTTGGAGGGCATTCTTTCTAAAGACTGCTTGATTTGCACAAGGAAGTTTTAAATGTTTGTGAATGTGAAAAAAAGCAGAAGGAAGCAGAGGAGGCGAGTTTCAGGTGACCTGCGCTGCTACCTAAACTCCAGCTGGGACTTTTTACATGCTCCATTTTAGCTTTTAGCTTAAGCTTTTGTTTCCTGCCTCTTTTCTCACATCTTTCTATTTTTCATTCAGCTGTCTTTTTTGTTTGTTTCTTTGTATTGTCTTTGCAAAACTATATGTAAGGCAGGAAAATATTAAGTTTTGTTTAAATGTCTCTCTCTTCATGTGTTTAAAAAGGCAAAAACTATGTAGCAAACAGACGACAGACACTTTCCAGAGTGTTCTCACAGTGACTGCTGCTGAACGAGGGGTTGTGGGATGTTTGGGAGGGCACAAGTGAAAATGTGTTGTAGTCTTAAAAACAAAAGCTTGTTTTAACACTAACCTTAGAGGTGTTTCTTTTATTTTTTTTGTACTTGTTTTCCATTTGGCTGGATCAAAAGTTGTCCTTTCCTAAGCAGTTAAGATCGCTACAGCTCAGTGCAGAGACCAAAGTTGGCATGGGGAGGATTTTCTTTTTTACTTTCTGTTCAAATTGGCTTATATTAATTGAGTGAAATTAACCTCAAAATTGTTTGGATCTGTGTCCTGTAAACAGAAGCTCCACTTTTTTTTAAAGAACCAAAATCGCATGCACAGACACAGTCGACATAAAGCACTTATAAGAAATGACAACTAACCGCTGCACCAAATTTGAAAAAAAAAAGTTTTTTTAACTAATGTGGCATTTTAATGCTTAATTGGATTTGTGTACCTGTCAAACAACATTCAGTGAGCGCAAGCAGTGTTAAAGCAGATGTGCTTTAGTACGTACAGTAACTTGAAAAAAAGTGCAATCCAGCTTTTGATGGTAGTAGAGAAGTGGTCTGTCAGAGAGATCAACAAACTGCTCTCGGTGGCATCAAAAAGCGATAATCACTTGAACCTTTTGAAGAATTTCTTTACAAAAAAAAAAGCCCCTTTATGCCTAGTGCTTCTCTTTTTTTAGCAGGTTGACTCGTTCTGTATCAGAAAAGAGAAAGAAAATACACTTTTCATTGTTTGGCTGCCTGTTGGTTTTAATGTCGCACAATAAAACCTTTATGAAAAGATTTTCAAAGCTATATGCACAATATTCACTGTCGGTACGTCAGTTATATCACTTCCTGTTTTTTGTCGGGCTTCTGGCACGCAGGTGTCCAGTTTAGTATCGGAGTTCACGTTCTTTTTCTTTTTCTTTCAGTTTCCCCTTGGTTGACTGTTAGAGTTCTACAGGCCGTTAACCAGCACAGACAGTGTTCACCCACCAACTACACATTTTTCTCAATGCACAGCATGCTGTGTTAAAAAAAGCTGAAAATACTAGTAACTATTTTGTTTTGGTAAATTGGTGGATTAAAAAAAAACATCCGAGTGGAACTTTTTTCTAAAATTAGTTTTCATATGAATCAAAACGTACAGTCGCCAAATCTTAAAATAGTCGTGTTTTCTCATCTCTGCGTAATTTGAGATGGAAAACTTTAGTTGGAGTCTTTTAGTGGATGGATGGATGGTTGGTGGGTTAGTTTGGTGATGATGGGAAACAGACAGAGCATTCAGTCAGATCAGCTGTTGAGATGAACTTACAACCCAGAGTCCTAATGAAAACCACATGCCGACAGGGAACTCAATGGAGGTTTTTCCCATCCACTATTCATTTTAGTTGCTCTTCCATTCGCTGTGGTTTTCTTGGGTTCGATTGGGTGTTACTGGCAGAACTCGGTGTTCTTGTCTTGTCTGTTCTAGCATCGGCCTGAACTCGTTTGCCATTCAGAACATGCTAGCCTCAGCAGATCAGCTGCTTGATTTTAGTTCTGTGTGTGCGACCATTTATGTCTTTGCAGCCTTGGTGTTGCCATCATTTCTGTGTTCTATAGCATAGGTCCAGCTTTATTTTCTATTTTGTTCTATCCTCTAAATGTTTTTTTGTTTCTCTCTCTTTCTAAGTTTGAAGCTGGGCCCCAGAGGGGCCCCCTGTCTATTACTTGAACTCTTGCATCACTCACCATTGAATGTCTTTAATAATACATAGATACATTTATTAAAACACAGGAAATCCCTTTTATGGCTTGAGTGGATTGAGTATAAAGCAGGTTTACTCTTAAGACTGGAACTAGTGTGTTTTGTTGAAAGTTTAAAGGGGCTTATTTATGTTCACAGAGCTCAAATGTGACTGATTATTGGAGTCCAGTATAGCACACATCATATTTGAAGAGTTATTTTATGTTAAGCAATTCACTCTATGTTCATACATGGAAAAGAAAAGTTTGAATCACTTTGTTTGCTATGATTATTAGCGTTTTCCCAGGCATTGAGACCAAAGATTTAAGTTCGGTTTGTTTTTTTCTTTTTGAAGAGATGCATCATTTTTTCACTTGTATTTCAATTGCCTATCTTCCACGCAGACTTCATTTTGTGTCTTAGTTTTTTGGGTTGCTATCGCTAGCCCCTCACTTTTCTGGCAAAATTTATTGAAGGGTTCACTGTGGATTGGCTGGGGGTCAATTTTTTGCCATTTGAAAAAAAAAAAAAAAAAAGACAATTTGTTTACTGAAATGAAATGTAGTTTTCAGCCTCAAAGTGAACAGTTTGACCTAAAGCTGATCGTTCATTTTTGCACTCACTTATTTGTAAAAGATGAATGCTTTTTTGTGTGTGTGCGTGCCATCAGTTATTCCTTGTTTTTAATTTGTCCGTTTGTCACTAAACCACCTCTAAAGTTACCAAAATTAAGTGTTTCTATGCGTCTTTTCTTTACGGATTAGTCTTGCGTTCATAAAGAATACAGACAACCCCTATACCACACAGAAATGTATGGTTTGTTTAGGAAAAATGGTGATTGTCTTTCTCTGCAGGGCAGAAAGCAGTGGGGTTAGTTGGATTTCTTTATTCCTATACTCAAGAAAGCATGAAATGTTCTGTTTTTCGTTTTTCTTCCGAAAGTTTTCAGGGACATGAAAAGCATTGCGTTGGGAATTCGTATGAGAGACATTTACTAGAGTGCTTTTTTTTGTATTGAAGTGGGAATGGGGAAAGCTTACACATTATAACAAGCCGACAGAATCAACAGTGCATTGCTTGAAAAGCTCAGAGGGTTTGAACATGTACCAAAACAACCTTTCTTGACTCGTAACCGCTTGAGTTTTCAGTTAGACTCTGTACAAAGCAGGTGTTATGACTAGAAGACCTGGCTAAGGTTATTTCCGGACTGTTAACTAGCACTGGCTATTGCCCCCTTGTGCAGTTCTGCAAAGTTTTATTTGCAGTCAGGTTTGAATATATTGCGATTCCCATTGGGAGTCTTTTGTGTTCTTACCACAGCTGTCCCACCATGATATCCAGCACATTTCTTATATATAAATATATATATATAAAAAAAATAACAGGTTTTCAAAAAATTTTAAAAAGAAGAAAAAAAAAAGACAACTATCACTCTCCTTCCCACTTTGACATACGTAAAACCCAGCATGCTTCTTTGGTACTCTTGACTGTTGTTTTGTGTAAGAAAAAAAATTAAACTAAAAAAAAAAAAGTAAAACTAAAAAAAGATGTGGAACAAAAACTGTTAATTGTCTGTTTATGGTGTAGTCGAATATAAATTTTAATATAGCTTATGAAAAAAGTCTGCTTTTTCAGCTGAAATGAGTTGGAGCCCTTTGTTGCAGTCACTAAAAGCAAAATGAGGTTCGCAAACACTGAGACAGAGGAGCTGAAGCAATAGACAACAGCGTGTTCAGTACCGTTTGCACAACATAAATGCATCTCATCTGAGACCTTTAATGCGTTTCCTTCACACTCAGATCTTCTTATTGACTGAAAACTCACTCTTATTCTCCATCGAAATCGAAATATTTCCTTAACACCAGCAGTGTTCTCATCTCTGGATTTTTATAGACTCAGCTTGAGCAATAAGCCACAGGCTCCCGATTTCCAAAAAACATTTTCCAGCTCTGGTCCATTTTTGCTTCTATAAGAAGTGTTTCATGTCTTACTAGAGAAGTTATGGCACAAAGGACATGAGATACTTAACTCTGCATGTCAGAAATCCTCTCTCTCAGTATTTGGATATCATTGTTGCTTCAGACTTATCGGTATTCTTCAGTTACGATTTCCACCACAGAACATTTTCTTGTATCTGTTACAATAGTTTGTATTGGTTGTAGACTCTCCATTTGTTATGAGGTGAACTCATGTATATACTCAATGGAACTCCACAATATTCAGTTCTCTTGCAGAATAAAGAAAATATTTTGTTCAAGTCTCGGTCTTTGTGTATTTCATTAATATGCGGGTTTAGGAGTTTGCATTATTGCTTAGAGTGTATAAAAGTGCCATTTTAAAACCAGTCATAAGTAGCACGGGTATATTTGTAGCAATTGCTTACAATACATTGTATGGGTCAAAATTATCGATTTTTCTTTTATGCCAAAAATCATTAGGATATTAAGATCATGTTCCATGAAGATCCTTTGTAAATTTCCTACCGTAAATATATCAAAATGTAATTTTTGTTTAGCAATATGCATGGCTAAGAACTTATTTTAAACACAGATTTTCAAATAGTTGTATCTCAGCCAAATCCTAACAAACCATACATCAATGGAAAGCTTTCAGATGGTGTATGAATCAATTCAATTTCAAAAAATGTACACTTTATGACTTGTTTTGTGGTCCAGGGTCATATATATGTAAATGATAGTGTTGTCAAATACACACACATATATGTATAACTAAGGAATATTTACATGTATATGTAGGACATATTATGTAAGCACAAGCTTTTATTTTGGATGCAATTAGTCGATTTGACAGCACTAGTAAATTATTTATGAAGTAAACAGTTCATATTTTAAAAGCTGCAAATTTGTTTCATATTTTGCAGTGTAATGATTTTTGAAACATTAGGAAATAAACAGGTTACATAAATGAGAAAAGTTCATGTACTAAGAAACTATTTTAGCTATAACATGTTAAACATGTTAAGAAGTATTCATATACATTTGGTGCAATCTCAAACTGTTTTTACTTTAAAAATACTAAATAAAATAAATAAATCATTGTCATCTTTCGATATGGATCATCACTGTCTGATTCACAGGCACGATATGTCAAATATTTATTATAAACTAGCATTCACCTTAATAAATGGTTTATGACTAGAAATGTTTCATCTGTTGAACTGCCTCCGTCACCAGACTAGATTGGCAGTTTATTGTGTTGACGAACCATAATATTTTCGTTTTCTGGTGTCATTACCTAATTAGGAAAATAATCTAAACGTCCAAAACTATTTCTTAACATTTTAGAGGTTGGCAGAAATAAAAAAAATACCTAACATTACGATACCACTATGACTATAAAAAGCACTATGACACTCACCAGAGCCTGTGTGACCTTGTCAAGCACCCTCAGGCTGTAAACTTACTTCAACATTGCCTGATTTTACAAATGTGTTCATAAATATCAGCCTGTGTTGACAAGAACTACAGGGACACAGCTGTGAAACAAGTTATTAGGTAACTTTAAAATGAATCTATTTCTTCTGTCAGGACATGGTACACACTGTTCTTTTAAAGATATATACATTTCTGCTTCAAGTTTAATATATATTTCAATCTACATGTGAAGCATTGAGTTAATAATAGTTAATAATAATAATAATAGAGTTTGGGATAGTTCACCCAAAAATTCAAATTCTGTCATTAATTACTTACCCTCATGTTGTTCGAAACCTGCACGACCTTCAATCATCTCTGGAACACAAATTAAGATATTTTTGAAATCCAAGATCTTTCTGACCCATATAGACCCACATAGACAGCAATGCAACTGAAACATTATTGGCCCAGAAAGGTAGTAAGAACATTGTTAAAATAGTCCATGTGACATCAGTGGTTCAACCATAATGTACAAGAATACTTTTTGTTCGCAAAGAAAACAAAAATAGCAACTTTATTCAACAATTTCTTCTCTTCTGGATCAGTCTTCTCCATTCACGAGAGTCGTTATTTTTGTTTTCTTTGCATACAAAAAATATTCTTGAACGTGTCAGTTGTGTTGCTATCTATGCAGAGTCAGAAAGCTCTTAGATTTCATCAAAATCCAATCTTCATCTTCATCTTGAACAAAGGTCTTAAGACAGGTTTGGAACGACATGGGGGTGAGTAATTATTGACAGAATTTAAATTTTTTGGTGAAGGATCTCTGAAGTTCTGAGAACGGGTGTTTTGAAAGAGAAATATGGTGGTCGAGAGAGCTCAAGGTGCTGCAACTTAAAAAAAGAAAAATTAAGTAAATTAGGAAAACATTTCAATTTGATAGCATGTGCTGCAAATACTCGCAACTCAATGAAATACAGAAACGCTGCAAATACTCACAACACAAACACAGAAACGTGCTGCAAAAACAGAAATGCGCTGCAAATACAACACAAACAAATACAGAAACGCGCAACAAATTCTCACAACACAAAGAAACACGTTGCAAATACAACACAAATACAGAAACGCGCAACAAATTCTCACAACACAAAGAAACACGTTGCAAATACAACACAAACAAATACACAAACGCGCAGCAAAAACTGAAATGCGCTGCAAAATCTCACAACCAAAACAAATACAGAAACGCGCAAAGAAACATGCTGCAAATACAAAACAAACATACAGAAACGTGCTGCAAAAACAGAAATGCACGACAAATTCTCATAACCCAAAGAAATTTCTGCAAATACAACAAACAAATACAGAAATGCGCTGCTAAAACAAAATTGCGCTGCAAATTCTCATAATACAAACAAATAAAGTAACACGGTGCAAATACAACAAACAAATACAGAAACGCGCTGCAAAAACAGAAATGCTCTGCAAATTCACACAACACAAACAAAGAAACGCACTGCAAATACTTACAACAAAAATAGAGAAAATCACTGCAAAAACAGAAATGCGTTGCAAATACAACACAACAACAACAAAAAAAACGCATTGCAAGTAGCACAGACCACAACGGTGGGAAACCCAACAATGCTTCTGAAAATAAACCATGGTTAATAGTTATTATTATTATTATAGTAAAAGCATATTGTTGTTGTTTTCTGCGTATTGATTACCAATTGTGTACATACCATGGTTAAAGGTTAGTGTTTTTAATTTACCATGGTTTAACTATAGTAACCATTTTTTTATTTGTATTTATTTTATATAACAATAAAAATATAGAATATATAGACTATTTATTTATTTTAATAGTAAAACCATGGTAAAGCTTACATAGCGTTCCACAGTTACAGTAACTGTGTATTTCGTCAGCTTTTTTAGGCTAACAATTTAAAAGAAAGCTATGGAATCATATCCTCAGGATGTTAAACTAAACAGAAATCGCATCTTTCAGAGGATATATTGATAAACATGTCCCAGCCAGGTTGGTCACTTGTTGTTGCGGTTCCGTTTTTTGCAGCGTGCTTCTATATTTGTATTCCAAGTATTTGCAGTGCGTTTCTGTATTTGGTTGTGTTGTGAGTATTTACAGCACATGTGCTGTCAAACTAATGAAGATTAGTTTCATTTGCAGGTGTTTTTTTTTCTATTTGCATGTTTTTTTGTTTTTTTTATTTGCAGCACGTTGAGCTATCTCGGCCAACGTAGAGAAGGATAGCGTAATATCAAATTTAAAAAAAGGTGCTTTGCATTAAGAAAAATCTCAGATTAATTTCAAAGTAAATATTCCTAGTTTAAAAAAAAAAAGGCAGGTGAACCGTTTTGCGCCATGTCTTAAAAATCAGTGGGCTGTGAAAACCTGCATTTGTTTTTGTAGAGAAAGTCTGCTATTATTCATGGAGCCGATCGTTTGGCCTTCATGCATGTCCAGACCGTTCTGCCCTCCTCATGACTCTGGATCAAGGGCTAAACTTTGGCTAAGTCCTCTGAGCCAAGTCTTTATCAGTCAGCACTGTGATACACTTTGTGCTAAGACAAGTGTCACATTAAACACAGCTGTAATTAATGATAAACAAAAACATCTAATTCAAGGCATTCATCCAGCAGCATGTGATCTGATACGATCTCTGGATTTGTTCGGAAGTTCGGAACTTGAAATACTGTGAAAACAAAAGGCTTCACTGGATTTTCTGGCTCTCTGCATACTGCACAACCTCAAAATTTACATGCAGTACATTTAACAGACACTCTTATTTAAAAATGCAATGCCCCACAAAATATAAAGCTTGATATACACTGCCTTCCCTGCTGAAAAAACAGCATATGCTGGTTAGGTATGTTTTGGTGCTGGGATGCTGGTTTATGCTGGCCATGTTGCTGGTCAAGGACCAGCATAAACCAGCTAAAACCAGCATCCCAGCACCAAAACATACCTAACCAGCACATGCTGTTTTTTTCAGCAGGGTTGCATTTTTTTTTTCACATTTTGTTTTGTTGCAGCATTATGTTAAACTGCTTTAAATTACTTTTTTCCCACATCAATCTACATCTCATACGACTGGAACAACTATGACTCTAGAAAATGTCTGCCAGCCCCCATCCAAGCTGACAGAGCTTGAGAGGTGAAAAGATGAGGCAAAGAATGGCAGATAATTGCCAAATGCAGATGTGCAAAGCTTGTCACATCATACCCAAAAAGACTTGAGGCTGTAAAGGTGCTTCAACTATGTACTGAGTTAAGGGTATGAATACTTACGCAATGTACTTATTTCAGTGTTTTATTTTTAATACATTTGTAAAATTTGCAAATCTGGTTTTTGCTTTGTCATTATTATGGTGTATGGAGTGTAAACTGTTGTGGGGAAAACTAATTTAAAGCAGTTTAACATAATGCTGCAACAAAACAAAATGTGAAAAAAGTGAATACTTTTGCAAGGCACTGTATTTTATTATAAAAGCAACCTAACTCTTTTTAAGCAGTTTAGCACACAAGTTACAGTAACGGACAGTGTGCATAATGCATACAGCAGACCCAGAAGTCATTGTGAGTGTGTTATCTGGCCCTGGCAGGCTCATTAAACTTGACGTAAATCATTGGAAATGGAGATGAGAGGTGCTGACAGCTCATATTCGTTAATCTATAAAGGCCAAGGGGCAGCTGATCTTTACGTCCTTTATCAACTGCACTCGTCCAGTGGGAGCGTGGGGTCATTGGGAGGGATGGAGTTTGAGCCCCCTGTGTCACCTTGCTAGAACTTTAGAAAACACAATAATAGCAAAATCAATAGCCTCCAAGTCGTGCTGTTCGATAATATCATGAGTTGATAGTTTCAGTTATTAAAAGGTGAAGTTTCCCTCAGACCTCATCCCAGATATTAATCTGTGATTTGATTGTTTTGCTGAACTCATGAAGTTGATTTTTTTTCCCCAGTGCTACTCCGCTTGTGTAAATTTGATCGCTTTAAAGAAATGATCGCCTTTCCAAAACTGTAACCTTTGAAAAGTGCCACCAAGGCATTTTTCCAGTTCTGTCAGAAATCACTGCGAGACATATTTGAGTCATCTCACCTCCCAACAGACCATCGCTTTGGGCACTTACCTTGCTTTCACATCCATTTTGGCCGTTCCCAAGACGAAATGTCCTATGTAGACCATTACCGTCATCTTATTCACATGCGGTTGGCTGGGTGAACGGCTGAGTCAGCTGAGGATCCCAGAAAAATCAAAGCACTACCCAAATAAACTGCAAGAAAAAGAGCTCATGGTGAGATTTTGCTGATGTGTCAATCAAAATAGCTGTTTTTGGCTTTGTCTAAGTACATATAAACTAATGGAAAACAGGAACACTTTAGCCAGTAATGGCGTAATATTTCATGTTGTCTGTACTTTTGTGAATTTGAATGAATTAAACAAAATATCACAATATCAATGCAACAGTATTGTACATTACAGTTGAAGTCAAACGTTTACATACACCTAGGAGAATCTGCAAAATGTTAATTATTTTACCAAAATAAGAGGGATCATACAAAATGCATGTTATTTTTATTTAGTACTGACCTGAATAAGATATTTAACATAAAAGATGTTTACAAAAAAAAAAGTTTACATACACTTGATTCTTAGTACTGTGTTGTTACTGCTGTTCTTCAGAAAAGTCCTTCATGTCCCACAGATTCTTTTTTTTTTTTTTTAGCATTTTTGTGTATTTGAACCCTTTCCAACAATGACTATATGAATTTGAGATCCATCTTTTTAAACTAAGGAAAACTGAGGGACTCATATGCAACTATTACAGAAGGTTCAAATGCAAACTTTTGAACAGAATGAAGATGTGTATATTTTTCTTATTTTTCCTAAATACATTTTTTTTCCATTTAGTACTGCCCTTCAGAAGCTACAGAAGATACATAGATTTTTCTAGTCAAAAATAAGTCAAAATAAGTTCAATTTACTCTGATATTCAAATTAAAAAAGTTTTTAAATAAAAAAACACAGCTGTGGATCATTGAGGTAACAACACAGTATTAGGAATCAAGTGTATGTAAACTTTTGAATGGGGTCATTTTTATAAATTCAACTATTATTTTCTCAGATTTCGTGGACTGTAAATGTCTTTTATGTGAAATATCTTATTCAGGTCAGTACTAAATAAACAATAACATGCATTTTGCCCTTTTATTTTGGTAAAATAATAAACATTTTGCAGATTCTGCAAGGTTTATATAAACTTTTGACTTGGCGTTCACCCTGGCTTTTAAAATCAGAAACTGGTTTTGTACAATAAATCCTGACTTCATGCGATTTCCCAGTGGGATACTCATATTTCTGATTTGTCTGATAACACTTCAAATTAGGTTTGTCCTTGGTTTGTTGGTTGTAGGTTGTAGGTAAGCATCCAAACACTTAAAAAGAATGGAGACAGTGATGAAATGAGATCAGGATGGAGCAGATAACCATTTTAGTTACCTTGAAATATCCATATTCTTTATGAACTGATTCTTAATCGCAATGCTCATCCATCAAGCCATCCAAATAGTTTCCTGCTGATTGCAATCAAATAACTCAATTATCTAATTACTCGTTGCATCATCCTTTTGCCTAATGGGCACACATTAGATGTTTCTTTCTCTTTCTCTCTGCGTACAGCTCAGAGGCAACTTTTAGCCCTAATGAAAAAAATAACTTCATAGTTTTCCATGCCTTGCTCCTTCCATTATTTCATATCCATACAAAGTTTCCTTCATTTCAAATTAAATGTTGACTTTGTTTTGGTGCCCGGCCGAGGCAGATGTGGACTGTATAAAGACAGTGTGTGAAGCTGCTATGACCGTTCAGCGACTTCCTTTCTCTGACAGGTTATGGGTTTTGGAATTCGCTGCCAATCCTATCACATTTCCCTCTGAGCGCTTCAAATATCTGGCACAGGAGGAGCTGTATTTCTCAAAATCCCTCCTTTGGTTGTGCTGACTCGTTTGCTGAAAATGCTGGCTATAAAATGCATGGAAAGGAATGAAAATATCAACATTGTAGACTAGCCTAATTAACTAGAAGTAGACAGTTAAGTAGAATTTAACTACAATTTGCAGTAGCATGACAGTAGTAATTCTGTTTTCAAAAGAGTGGTTACTGTTAACTACAACTAAAACTACAAAAAATTGGTAACCACAATAAAGATGAAATTAAATATGCAATGCTGCCTAAGGTTGCAGGCTTGCCTTCCATAATTGCGAAAAATATGTTCTGATTAAATTATTAAGTGAACACTATGACACTAACTAATGTCTATGTGAGACTGTGATATAAACTGACATGCTATAAACATTTTCCCGATTTGACAAATGTCTCTTATTCTCAAAGTTCTGTTTATTTGATCAAAAATACAGAAAAATGTAATATTATGAAATATTATTACAATTCAAAGTAACAGTTTTCTATTTTAACATACTTTAAAATACAATTTATTTCTGTGAGGCAAACCTGAATTTTCATCAGCAACTACGCCAGTCTTCAGTGTCACATGATCCTTTAGAAATCATTCGAATATGATGATTTATTATTAAATGTTGAAAACAGTTGTGCTGCTTAATATTTTTTTGGAACCTGTGATAATTTTTTCAAGATTCTTTGATGAATAAAAAGAACCGCATTTATTCAAAATAGAAAATTTTTCTTTACTATCACTTTTTATCAATTCAACACATCCTCGCTGAATAAAAGTATAAAAAAATTTTCAAAGAAAGAAAAAAAGAAAGAAATTGACTGACCCTCAAACTTTTTATTCATCAAAGAATGCTAAAAAAAGTATCACAGGTTCCAAAAAAAAATATTAAGCACCATCTGTTTTCAACATTGATAATAAATCATTTAAAGCATATTGGAATGATTTCTGAAGGGTCATTTGACACTGAAGACAAGAGTAATGGTGCTGAAAATTCAGCTTTACATCACAGGAATAAATTCTATTTTACAGTATATTAAAATAGAAAACCTCTATTTTAAATAGCAATAATATTACTGTATTTTTAATCAAATAAATACAGCCTCGATGAGCAGAAAAGACTTCTTTAAAAAACATTGAAAATGTTACTGAACAAGCAAACAATGCCAGAAAACCTTCTGCATCAAACTTTTTCCTCAAACTACCGAGCCTGTTACTTCCACACAGAGGTTGGATGATAGTTTATACAGTGATACTGGACAGTTTCGCTTTGACTGTATTTTTGGCATCCTCACAGATGATCCATTCAGTCTGTTTCCACAGAAGTGAGCTCCACTGAGGGAGAGCTGCTGACTCTGCAGTCAGGAAGCACAGGTGACATGTGTCAGACTGCTCTGGCAGCCCAAGGCCTCGGCTACTCTCAGCTAAAAGAGAAGACGCTGTCTGCCAGATAGCAGTAATCATCTGAAGCCTCTTCACCTATAGCTCTCATATCTCTCCAACATCATGGCAAGGATCTTTTTCCAGCTCCAGACAGACAACCTTCAGAGAAAGGTCTGTGCTGAACCTTGCTTGACGGGGTGCAGACCCTCGTGTTCTGGCAGCTATCATAAACAAGGCCTGAGTTCTGATTAATGTGTGTTCATAAAACGAAAATGACTCACTGGTGATGTGACTGAGGGCAATCGAAGTTTACACGCATTAGCATCTGTAAAATGCTAATAAAATGGCATGTAACTAAAGCTGAGCCAATGAGTCATCATCACTCTGTGGATTGCTGGCCAAAGTGGCACAAAGTTTCCATTAAAGATATTACCATGAGTAAGTCACCCAAAAACATAAATGTTGTCATTTACTCGTTCTTCAGTCACTCCAAACCTAAAACTTTATGTTTTGTGGTAAACAAAAAGAGAATTTACGAAGAATATTCAGGCTGCTCTTTTCCAAGGCGAGAAAGTCAACTTGGGTACAGCTTGTGAGTAATCTTTTCTAAAACTGTAATTCTGAATGAGCTCTAATTCTGCTGGGAAAGTTTCTGCTGGCGAGTTTTGATCTTTAAAGTGATGTTTCTAGAGGCACACATTTCCTTTCATCTACACTTCATCGCGTTCTGGAGTTGGATGTTGTCGAACTATAAATCCACTGAAAAGAGACTGATTAAGAAAAACAGAGAAAGAGAGTGTTTAAAGGGGGGTGTAGAAAGCGAGTAAAAGGGAAAGGTGGATGTTGGTGTTGGCAGAGGAGCTGCAGATGTTGGCAGGAGTGGAGGATGGTGGTGAAGGAGTGGAGAAGCAAGCCAAGCTTTGCATATATCTCCAATAAAAAAAAGAAAGAGTAATCACATGTTCACATGTTTGGTTAAGACAGGAGTCTGTGACCTCTATGGGGTCAGGAGTGGTACTGCAGGATAAACCAATGGTGTTTAATGTCTGAAGCTAAATGTTTGTGAAGAAATTAAAATAGGCATTAAACAAAAGTTTACTTTTATATATGAAGTATGTTAAAGGGACAGTTCACCCAAAAATGAAAATTCTGTCATTGATTACTCACCTTCATGTTGTTCCAAAACTGTCTTAAAGGAACACTCCACTTTTTTTGGAAATAGGCTCATTCTCCAACTCCCCCCCAGTTAATAAGTTGATTTTTACCGTTTTGAAATCCATTCAGCCGTTCTCCTGTTCTGGCGATATCACTTTTAGCATAGCTTAGCATAGATCATTGAATCCTATTAGACCAATAGCATCGCGTTCAAAAATGTCCAACGAGTTTCCATATTTGTCGTATTTAAAACTTGACTCTTCTGTAGTTATATCGTGTACTAAGACCGGTGGAAATGCAAAGCTGCGAGTTTCTAGGCTGATAAGATTAGGAACTACACTTTCATTCCGGCGTAATAGTCAAGGAAGTTTGCTGCCGTAATATGGCCGAAGCAGGCGGAGTATTATTAGAAATGAGTTCCCAGCTAGTTTAGCATTTGCACATGTGCTGCGTGATATTACTGCTCCTGCTTCAGCCTTATTACGGCAGCAAACTTCCTTGACTATTACGCCGGAATGGGAGTGTAGTTCCTAATCTTATCGGCCTAGAAAATTGAAGCTTTGCATTCCCACCGGTCTTAGTACACGATATAACTACAGAAGAGTCAAGTTTTAAATAGGACAAATATCGAAACTCGTTGGTCATTTTTGAACGTGATGCTATTGGTCTAATAGAATTCAATGATCTATGCTAAGCTATGCTAAAAGTGATATCGCCAGAACAGGAGAACGGCTGAATGGATTTCAAAATGGTAAAAATCAACTTATTAACTCGGGGGGAGTTGGAGAATGAGCCTATTTCCAAAAAAAGTGGAGTGTTCCTTTAAGACCTTTGTTCATCTTTGGAACAAGTTAAGATATTTTTTAATGAAATCTGAATGCTTTCTGACCCTGCATAGACAGCAACGCAACTGCCACGTTCAAGGCCTAGAAAGGTAGTAAGGACATTGTTAAAATAGTTAATGTGACATTAATGTTTCAACCGTATCGTTTTAAGGCTATGAAAATACTTTTGTGCGCAAAGAAACAAATATAACAACTTTCTTCTATCTTTGAACCACCGATGTCACATGGACTATTTTAACGATGTCCTTACTAACTTTCTGGGCCTTGAATGTTGTAGTTGTGTTGCTGTATATGGAGGGTCAGAAAGCTCTCAGATTTCATCAAAAATATCCTAATTTGTGTTCCAAAGATGAACGAAGGTCTTATGTTTTTGGAACGACATGAAGGTAAGTAATTAATGACAGAATTTTCAGTAAGCTAATGTTAAAAATATTGTTTAGGGTCTGTAAAATTTCTAATGTTTTTGACAGAAGTTACTTTTTGCTCGATAAGGCTGCATTTATGTGATCAAAAATACAGTTAAAACAGTAATACTGTTTAATATTATTACAACTTAAAATAACTGTTTGTATATTAATATATTTTAAAACTTTATTTCTGTGATGGCACAGCTTCCCAAGAAACATTTCTTATTATTACTAGTGTTGAACAGCTTAATAACTGCTAAATATTTTTGTGGAAACTGTGATACGTTTTTTTTTTTTTTTTCATGATTATTTGATTAATAAAAAATTCCAGCATTTATTTGAAATAAAAATATTTTGTAATATAAAATATGTTTTTATGCATTATTCTTGAAAAAAAAAAAAAAAAAACATTTCCTATGTATGAAATAAAATATATACCGTACTATTGTTTAATAGTATTACGATTTCAAACAACTGTTTTTATTTGAACATATTTTAAAACATTTCTTATTATTATCAATGTTAAACATTTTAATAACTGCTTTTTATATGATTTTTTTTTTTCAGGATTCTTGGATAAATAGAAAGTTCAAAAGACCAGCATTTATTTGAAATGGAAATATTTTTTGGCATAAAAATGCTTTTATGCATCATTGTTGAATAAAGTATTAATTTCCTAAAATACAAACAAAAAATAACAATAATAATAAAAAAAAACAGTAATAGTGTTAAATATTATTACAACTTAAAATAACTATTTGTATTTTGATTTATTTTAGAACTTTATTTCTGAAATGGCAAAGCTGCCCAAGAAACATTTCTTATTATGATTATCAAGTATTTTTTGTGGAAACCATGATACTTTTTTTCATGATTCTTTGATGAACAGAAAGTTTAAAAGACCAGCATTTATGTGAAATGGAAATCTTTTTAAACATAAAAAAAAGTTTTTATGCATCATTGTTGAATAAAAGTATTAATTTCCTACAAAAAAACAAATAAATAATAAAACATTACAAAAAAATAAAAAACAGTAACATTGTTTAATATTATTACAATTTAAATTACTGTTTGTATTTTAACATATTTTAAAACTTTTCGTATTATTATCAATATTTTTGTGGAAACCATGATTCTTTGATGCATAGAAAAGATAAAAAAAAACAGCTTTTTTTTTTAAATGGAACTGTTTTTCAACATAATATTTTGAACATAATATACAAAATATTTTTACAGTCTCTTTTGATTTAATGGAACATTGTTGAATAAAAGTATTAATTTCTCACAAACAAACAAATAGAAATAAATAACAACATTATAAATACAACTTAAAATAACTATATGTGACCCGGGACCACAAAACCAGTCATAAGGTTAAATTTGACAAAACTGAGATGTATACATCATATGAAAGCTCAATAAATAAGCTTTCTGTTGATATATGGTTTGTTAGGATCGGACAATATTTGGCTGAGATACATCTATTTGAAAATCTGGAATCTGAGGGTGCAAAAAAAATCAAAATACTGAGAAAATCACCTTTAAAGTTCTCCAAATTAAGTTCTTAACAATGCATATTACTAATCAAAAATTACATTTTGATATATTTATAGTAGGAATTTTACAAAAAATCTTCATGGAACATGATCTTTACTTAATTTCCTAATGATTTTGGGCATAAAAGAAAAATGAATAATTTTGACCCATACCATGTATTTTTGGCTATTGCTACAAATATACCCCAGCGACTTAAGACTGGTTTTGTGGTCCAGGGTCACATATTTCAAAATATTTAAAAAAAAATTATGCAATAACTTTAATTTCTTACAAACAATCAGATAGAATAATTACTTAATTAAAATATACACCATCAACAGTTATTTGGTAACATTTTATAAGGTGTCATTTGTTAGCATTATGAACAAACAATAAACAACACGTTTACTACACTATTTATTAATCGTTGTTAATGTTAGTTAATAAAAATACAGTCGTTCATTGTTTGTTCATGTTAGTTCAAAGTGCATTAACTAATGTTAACAAACAACTTGTGGTTTTATTAATCTATTAGTAAGTGCTGAAATTAACATTAACTAAGATTAATAAATACTGTAGTATTGTTCATTCTTAGTTCATGTTAACTAATGAACCTTATTGTAACATTTTACCAGTTATTTTAATGACTTCGCAATGGCTTAAACAAAGAATTGGTATGCGTACTATAACAAGAGATGTTCAGAATGATTTCTTCAGCACCTTTTTGTGAAAGCACTACACGTTTGTTCTCAAGACTGTACCTGTCACCTGACGCTTTGGTGGAAAGTGGAGCACTATCCTCTGTGACAGTGTTTACATAAGGGTGGTGCTGGGTGTGTGAAAGAGGGTTAAATTACAGGATATGCGGTCAGGCCACTAAAAAATCTGCAAAGTAATGTTTATAAATATAGCAGTGACCTACAGGTCCCTTTCAATGGCCTCCTTTTAACCCTGCGTCTATTACAGGTCTGTGATGTTGGCTTGCGGTGCAGTGGGCAGTTTCTGAATGAGGGCTAGTGTTCTTCTGGACCGGGGAGGGAAGGACTGTTGCACTTTAACGGCTATGTTTGTCCACCCCGCGCTCAGGTTAAAGAAACTCTGGCGTATTTGTTTAAGCCGTGGCCTTGTTTTTTTGATGCTACGACCCGGACCGCATGTTTGAAATAAGCTCCAGTTTCCCTGGCGGTGGCTGAAGTGGACAGGAAAGCCACAACATTATGAGAGAACTCGGCAGCAGATGTGCAGCTCCTATTTCAATGGTTTAATGAATGTTTATTTAATGTTAAGACCTGGCCGTCTATGCTTTCACTGGCTGGACTGCAGCAGTGTGAAAAGACGTGCGAACAGTGTGACTGGAGATTAGTTCAGGTATTTACACACTGTTGAGTGCTGTAAACTGACACATGAAACAGAATATGTGAACTTTTATGGTGTTGAAAACATTCTAATATGCTGATTTGGTGTTGAAAACACAGACATTTTTTATATTCAAATGGATACTGACACATGAAACAGAATACATCAACTGTACGTGGTAGCAAATATTGAGGTACTTGACAAGTTACATGGGCCGGGCAAAAAGAGAAAATATAAGGGTATGTATACACGATACAAAGAGAAACAGCGAGAGAGAGAGAGAGAGTATAAATATGAGTGCATGTAAAAGAAATGAAATGTCATATTGGCAGTGTATCGTTTTTAAAAGGCAGACTTGAGGGACTCAATGTCTCAGAACGTTTAAAGACTGATGTCAAAAACAACATAAATCAACATTTAGCCCAGTCATATTATGTTATGTATATATATCATGACATTTCACGGTATTGCTAAATGTCACACAATGAGATCACAAATTCACCCTTAACTATAAAGGAAAAACTGAAACAACATAACATGCATTTTAAAGAGTTGACGACAGTTGCTCAAACTTTCCTCTGCGATTACACTAATGGAAGACACAGAGATGTCGCTTTAGGAATTTTCCTCAGACCAAAATGCTAACAAAATAAAATAAGGGAAATGGCAGTGAAGGAATGGAACAATAAATAAGGGCAGGGTTAGACAAACACAGCGGAAGAGGGAAATTTACTTGAAATATCCTCACATGCAAAATGGAAGAGTTTAACTTTTGGAAGGACGTGCGCGGCTCTTTGCCAACGTAGAGAGATTATTTCATTTCGCTTCTCACTACGCTAGGTTTAACTCAGGCATTTTGAGACTGAGTCAGACCAGGAATACAGAGAAAAAAAAAAGAGGATAGATTAAAGTTTGATGGTCTAAATGTGTTACTGAATCAAGTAAACTATTTTTAAATTTCACATTTTTAAATGTTATTTAACCCTGTAAAAGCTTGACATATGAAATAATGGTCTGTTTTTTTTTAATTGAATAGTTTATTGAACCTTTAAAAATGTTAAAAATAAATAAATAAGTAAATAAATATATCTTTTAAAAATAGAGTTTATATTTGTGGTGTGTGTTATTTTTTATTTATTAGTTTTTTAAGGTGTGAATGTACTTGTTTAGACTTCAAATATGCGAATTGTTAATAAAGATGACATCTTTTTGAAAATTTGCTTCAACGTTTTCAGAAATGTGAGCTCCAGGGTGTCAGCAGCCATTCAGCACTCATGAACCCGCCAAAAGCAGACTTACCTCGGCCAGCTCTTATGGAATTTTTCGCTGGTTCCAAAGTCTCTATAGTGGATAAACATGTGTAATATAATTATTTTTAGGTAAATCTAATGGGCAGTCTTTGTTCCAGAGCAAATATTATCATCATCAATCATCATGTTACATTTTATTTAAATTCAGTGCTGTATATCAGAGCACTGCCTTTATACTTTTGACTGAATTGTCTAGCAACCTTTATGATGGCTGTTGTTGTTTATTAAATAATATTTTATATAAATAACAGTATCATTTAATAATTATTTAATATTGGGAAACAGTGCGTGTATTTGTGATGGTAATTTTAGTTACATTATTCCGTCTTTAGACGGCAACAAGACAAGTCAGCAGTGAAGACTTTTACAGTGAAACAGAGTTGCAAACAAGAAAGTTAGTTTTACTTTTAAGTTTAACACCTTGTAAGACGCAGCCAACAAGTGTCCTGAGCAGCGCTGTCATCAGAAATCATCCTTAACAGATAAAAGGATATTACGACAAAGATATTGCTTTCCTCAGCGAACATTACTATAGCAAAGCAATGTTTTATTGTGAATATGAGGTTGAGCTGAAGAATGAATGCTGTGTCCGATGCAGGTAATCACACTCGCTCAGTCCATCTCTCTCTATCTCCATACTCTACCCCCCACCCCCACCGTTTCACAGACAAGGCTTAAGCCTAGTCCTAGACTAAAATGTAAGTTTGAGCTGTTTCAGCTAAAATAAACTTGCACTGACTAATCTTAAAATATATCAATGCCTTTGTCCCTATATGCTTTGTCTCAAGATGCACACCAGTAATGTTTTTAAAAGCATGTTTATAACAATTACTAAATGTCCTAATTGCACTATGGCCCAATCCTGGTTTAGTCTAAGCTCTGTTTGTGAAACTGGGCCTCCATAATACAGTAAGCTTTTAATACAGGAATACAATAAGTTTTTTTAATGAAGCAACTTAACGTTCCTTCATTACTATTTCTAAAGTGACTTTTTCGAATTAGTAACAGAGGCCTGGGCTCGGCTGTAACTGTCAAATTTGATTTGAATCCAGTAGTTTGCACAAAAGAGGGTTTTTAAAGACACTCCGTTGTTGTTTCATATGTATTTACATACTCGTGCCGTCCAACTGTTAAAACTGTATAAACGCAATACGGCTGCACTCTGCAATATATAATATTTAAATTCAAGTATATAGATGAGTAACATTTGCTGTACAGTAATCTACAAAGATTTAGATTGCATTAAAATGAATTCAGACTCAGAATTAATTTAACTTTTGGATGTGTGTTCTGCCTTACACTGCTGTGTAAATGTATTAAAGAGCATCCATCCGCATCTGAGTGTGGCAGCGTGTTTGTAGGCATACGATAAGACATATCACATGTCTATGTTTGTACATGACTCCATGGAAGCTAGGACACATACTGTACAGTATATGCAAGTGAGTGTGTGCGTGTCAGTCATCAGCTCTTTCTAACTCCCCCACTCCATCACTCCCTAATGGTGGACCCCACCCCATCAAGTAACACTACCTTTCCTTCACTCACACTAATTATAGCTTGCGTGTACACACACACACATACACACACAGCCCACCACAATCTTCTGTGCCCTGAAGGAGACAGGGGAAACGCCAGACCTCCATGAGTATTTTTAGACCCTCCGGTTAACAGGCCTATTCTAACGGAAAGCAGAAAAAAAATGAAAGAGGGAGATTTTTCTTCAACAACTTCTGCTGGAAACGAAGAGCAGGATGGAGGAGAAACAGGCTAAGTTTCAGTTCCATCAACAAAGACACACATTGTGCAAACACATAATGCAAACATCATCAAACACGAGGCAAGGGACAGAGTGGTTTACAAGGTTTTTTTCTTTGTCACAGTGTTTGCAGTCTCGGCCATATGACTGGATCGCTATTGTGTGTATGTGTGAGAGTGAGAGAGACGCAGAAAGGGAATGCAAACAGAGACAAAAAGCTTCACTGTCTGCGCCTGCTGAATCACCGGTTACACATCTCCGGATGAACCCGGGCCGATCCTCTGGGCCAGAAGCCCAGCAGAGGGGACTGGAAGTGGAGCAGGGTGAGCTGAAAGGCTCCATACAGCTGTGGAGAGTGGCTGTGTTGGTTGGAGCCGGAGCCCATTGAAGAGCTCAGCTGACCCCACACATTTAGTCAGCCGGGCGCTCCTGCCCTTATCACACGCCTAGGTCACGCCAACACCTGATACCAGCACAATACCGCTCTCTGTTACTGCCAGATTGGGTTCTGTGTGTGTGTGCATGTATTAGCATCAATGGGTTACTCAGCCTTTTTTCAAAGTTTGGCCATATTTAGTATGTAACTTTTTTCTATTAACTATATATATGAAAAAATTAGCCGCTCAGATTTTACTCCCCTCTGTGATGTATAAAGGGACCTTATAAAATTACCACCCCTTAATCTTCACCTTTCCACCCACAGTGCCGCCATTTTGTTTTCGCAAGTGACAACGGTGTACACAGAACACAGAACAGTATTTAGAGTCCCAGCCTCAGAGTAGACAATAAAGCAGTGGATTTATTGATTCATTCAGTGTATATTACGCTGCTACCACACAAATCTAATATAAACATGCAATTTCTTTCCCAGCTGTTTACCTTTACAGACATAACCGACTGTTTTTGTAACTTGCATGAGTTTTTAACATGAACTTGTGTGTATTTGACAGTTTAAGCGCAATAAGACATGAAAGAGAACTTTTAAAGTTTAGTACTCACATGCCGTGTAATTTCTGTGTGCGTGCTTCAGATGTGTGCGCACAGAAAACCCTGTATTAGAAGTTTAAACTAATATGGTTTAAAATGCATGATTTCGGCACGATAAACATGATGATCAAAACCTATCAGATGTTTTTAGTTGAGTATCTGAGGTACGAGCTGTAAAGGCACAACTCTATTTTGGAAAAGGGATGAGGAGCAGCAGCTCATTTGCATTTAAAGAGATATGCACAAAAACAACATGTTGCTGCTTTCACTCAAAATAGGCATTTTTAAAATAATAAATGATCTGTTGGGTATTTTGAGCTGAAACGTCACAGACACATTCTGGGGACACCTGGACTTACATCTTGTAAAAAGGGGCATAATAGGTCTCCTTTAACCAATTTTAAGCTTTTAAGTTATTCTAATAGCATACTTATCTGTAATATATACAAAGATGCTCTATTAAAAATAGAAGCAGGAAAAAGTGTTGCATTCAACACTTGCTCATACAGGAAAATGTGCACTGGAGAACTATGCGAGAACTATGGGAGAACTGGAACTATGGGAGACATAAGCTCATGGCATTAATGAGAGGACAAGTACATTTAAAAAGTGATTTCATCAATTGTTTCTCTAGCCTGAATTATTAATGTATAAGAGAGAGATATACTCATTTAACAAGTCTGACTGAGAAGCCAAGACAAAGACAAATTTTTGTTCATATTCCAATTTAGATGGCTTATTGAAGCCGAGGTAAACAAGCCAAAGGCAGTGAGTGGTTTTCTCTATTTCATGTCAATATTGTTTGACTAATATTCCCTGTTTACCAATTTCCTATCTATATACAATCCAAAGGCCTCTGGTGATTAAAATTCCATCTGCTCCCTTTTGTTTTATGCCAGTATTGGTTTTTAAAGCAGTGGAAAGTTGATTCTGGATTCTATTAGCCTCAGAGGAACATGTGTTGCGCACACTGGTATAATACAATAAAAAGATGTCCAATTCAGACATTGACCTAAAATGAGAAAAATCATTGTAGATTAACATCTTAGTTATTTATTAGTCCAAAAAATACCCTGCAGGAGAAATAAAAATAGAAACTAAAGAGACAAGTATTAACATACAGAGCTACAAAAGCTGAAACAATCATTTTTTCTTACCTGTGAACCATAGTTTTGATTTAGCCCCTGTTTGCGTGACCAACTATAGACAGATAGATAGATACATATACACAGAGTCAGAGAGCATTAATCACCTGAAAAAACCTCCACTTCTATTTTCCACTGCCGTGAGAAGACTTTCTCCAGACTCCTGGAGTGACATAAACTATTTTCCCCACTATGTGCTTCCAAATTTCCTGCTCTTTTTCACCCTGGGTCTGGAACTAGATGGGCGGCCATGTTCAATCTCAGTTGGAGCTTCGAAACCCACTTAACAGCACATATACCACACACGTAGAAACGCACAATGTAAAATGTAAAGGGGTGACAAGCTAACTTTGGCTGTTATATGCTTATGAAACTATATGACCTGTCTGTCATCTCTCATTAACAGTCAACAAAAACTGAAGTCTGATCATTTCCAGATTAGACTCTGTTAAATGTTACTTTTAAACATAATGTTAAATTACTATAATTACCTATTTTTCCCAAATCAATTGCAAAACTCTACCATTAAGAAGAGGTTCCACACAATATGATATCACCCCTCCAAAATTTTCACTCTGAAAATGAGATGCACTAAATGCTAGTTTAAATTACAATTATTCCCTTGTCAACGTGTGTCAGCAGGCTCTTTATGCAGGCACACGGATGAAGTTATGCAAGCACCAGGAATGAACAGCTAGAAGAATTCAGACCATCTAGCCAATCACTCAATCAATTCTCGTTCTCTTCGCTCCTTTCGCCATTATTCCTTCTCTCTTATGTAAAATTTCCAAACTGCTGCCAAACACAGGCCATCCTTTTTGCCCAACTCATTCCACACAGACAGACAGAAAAAAAAGAATGTCTGCAGTCTGCACACTATCATTCTGCCTGTACCCTATTGGCTCTCTGGTGAGCAGCAGGTATCCTATCAGCGTAAGTGAGCTCTGTGTTTAGTACGGATTAGGCTAGCGGGGCCAGGGATGTTCCCGGGTAAGATCCACTCAAATCCAGGCCAGTGGATTAGCTCTCGCTCTGTTGGAGTACACCAGGGCTCTAGTCCTGGCCCCATGTTTTTTTCTGTCCTCCAGGGTTAGGAGGTGAAAGCTGGAGCCGTCTTGTCCAGCCTATTATCCTGACTCATGACGGTGCTGAGCATATTAAAGTAAAGAGGGTACTTGAGGATACAAGTACAGACATGGCATTGTGCGACGCTTACTGAACGTGAAAAAGAACAGGGTTTGGGCATTTAAAAGTCAGAGGTGTTAAAAGAATACTTTTAACCACCGGTGGCAACAGTTTCTACAATCTGCTTGGTCTTGCAAAATCACTGAATAATGAATTTTCAGTAAATAATATTTCAGAAAACTGCAGAATATAATGTATGTTGAATGAACAACTTTTACAATAGTTTTATGGTGCTTTTGGAAACTTTTTTTAAAGTCTCAAGTGTCTGATATAGGGTTTCCTATATACCCTGCAGCCCAAGACCGGTTGCTCACTGAAGCTAAGCAGGGTTGAGCCTGGTCAGTACCTGGATGGGAGACCTCCTGGGAAAACTAGGTTGCTGTTGGAAGAGGTGTTAGTGAGGCCAGCAGGGGGTGCTCACCCTGTGGTCTATGTGGGTCCTAATGCCCCAGTATAGTGACGGGGACACTATACTGTAAAAGGCACCGTCCTTCGGATGAGACGTTAAACCGAGGTCCTGACTCTCTGTGGTCATTAAAAATCCCATGGCACTTCTCGTAAAGAGTAGGGGTGTAACCCCGGTGTCCTGGCCAAATTCCCTCCACTGGCCCTAGTCAATCATGGCCTCCTAATAATCCCCATTCATTGAATTGGCTCCATAACTCTCTCCTCTCCACCTGTAGCTGGTGTGTGGTGAGCGCACCGGCGCCGTTGTACTGTGGCTGCCGACGCATCATCCAAGTGGATGCTGCACACTGGTGATGGTTGAGGAGAGATCCCCTATATGATTGTAAAGCGCTTTGGGTGTACGGCAATACACAATGAAAGCGCTATATAAATGCATCATTCATTCATTCATTCATTCATTCATTTCCTATAGCGCACACATCCGAAGCACGCACACAGAAAGCAGCTGTGACACAGCATGTGAGAACTAAAAAAAAATTCTCTTTCATGTCTTATTGCGCTTAAACTGTCAAATACACACAAGTTTATGTTAAAAACACCATGTGTTACAAAAACACTCAGTTATGCCTGTGAAGGTAAACAGCTGGGAAAAAATTGCATGTTTATATTAGATCTGTGTGGCAGCAGCGTAATATACATTAAATAAATCAATAAATCCACTGCTCTCGTCTCCTCCGAGGCTGGGACTCTAAATAGCGTTCTGTGCTTGTTTGTGCAGCCAAAGACAGAACAGTTAGCATGCTTTGTTCAAAATTTTGCAATGACGTTAGAACTGGTACACCGTTGTCACTTGCGAAAACTAAGGCCCCGTTTACACTGTCAGTTAAATGCGACCCAATTCCGATTTTTTGCTCATATGTGACACATATCGGATCTGTTCTATGACAGTGTAAACAGGTAAAAAGCGCATGCATTCGGATATTTCGAGATCGGTTTCAGGCCTCATTCATATGTGGAAATAAATCGGATATAAATCAGATATGTGCCAATGCAACTGTCATGTACACAGGCAGATCGGATCTTCTGAGGCATTACGTTCTGTGCGTCATTAAAATTGCTACAATTTGGTACTTCTCCGCGGTTTAATGACGTCTTATGTTACCCTTGCTGGCAAAAAGAGTGTAAATACGCACAGGATATTTTTAGGTACAGGCAAAATCGTGAAAAAGTGAAAAATGCCGGTTGAGTTTTTTTTTACAAAAATGAGTTTAATAAGCCCCCGTTTAGCGATCCCAAATGCTCCAAATAGTGATTAGACATTTAAAAGTTTCTTTGTTTGTACAATTACTGAGAGGATTACCTTTTCTCTGCTCGCTTCTCCCGCTGACTGTCATGCAAAGTGTGCGCATAACGCGCTCCTGACGGCGCGCAAACCCAGTAAATACACATATCTACACAGAATAGAAGTTTTTCAGTATTCGCGCAAACATAATCTGTTATGTCTTAAGTGAACGCTTTGGGGAACTGTTTGGAAAAACATATGTGTAACGTGTAACATCATGTGTAACATTATACTCAGTGGTGTAGTGGTGCCTGTAGAAGTGGGTATGCCCCCATTTAAAAGTTTACATGGGTTCACTCGTTCAAGAAATTTCTGATCGTAAAAACGCACTTCTTTTTATTTGTAAGGTAGGCCTATTGTTTTCGTTATTATGATGGGGTGCGGGAGATGGAGCGGGCGCATGCGCATCAAGCGCAATCATCAAATATATTTCAAAGCAAGCCGGCGCCACGGTCCTAACTGCATCATCACTGTTTTCATTGTGGGTTTTTAGCGAATATTTATATTTAATCACATATGACCGGATGTGGTGGACTGTCATGGTTTTGGCTAATGCAGGACACTACTGAATGATGCGCATCAGAGGGGATTTAGAAGTGGGTATACGCAAAGCCCCTCCACTATACACCCGATTCGTGCATTACAGTATATCTGTTCAGTAGTCGGTCTCATTAATGTTAATCTAACCATAAAAGAAAAGAGAGAATCGCTCGCTGCACTTCTTTAAACTGCTTTTGCAATTTATTTCTAATAAACACATTTGAGTATTTGTTTTTCACACATGAATGCTTTTGTAAAATGATAAAGGCTTTCTAGGCAATTTGTTGTACTGTTTTTGTATATGTTCCCATTTAAAATAGCAAATATAAAATACAAAAAATAGCTGTATTGTGATTATTAATATAGTAATTATTAATAAGAAAAGAGCTGGAGGAAAACTTTAATCTTTCTCATAATCAACTTTGCTGACTCTATCGACTTCAAACGGTTGTAGCGTAGTCCAACAAATCACGCATCACATTTTTAAAAATGTGTTAATTGTGACTCGTTTGATCAGCACTGATCACGTATTATTCTCAGGAGGAAGCACGTGTGAAGGAGGTAAACGACAACAAAGCATGTGCGATGTTTAAGATGGTATGGCAAGTGTAAACGCACTAATCGGATATGGGTCACAACTGAAAGAACGTGCAAACGGACAGCCCAAAAAAATCGGATATAGGCATCAAATCAGAATTGGGCATCAAGACCTGCAGTGTAAACGGGGCAAAAATGGTGGTGCCGTGGGTGAAAATTTGCAGATTAAGGGGCGGTAATATTATAATAAGATCCCTTTCTATGTCACAGAGGGAGCGAAATCTGAGTGGCTTGCAAACAAAGGTTTACAAAAAAAATTACTAAGTTGTTCTTTTTCATGTTTTCTGATATGTCACCTTTAAGATTCTATTTCTTGACTACATAAAAAAAAATTATCTGTTTACATTATGTATACCACAGCATATAGACGTCAGTTTAAAAGTAATGAAAAAGAGAGAGTAGGATAAATGAATCAGTTTAGCAAATAATGTAGCAATTAAATGACAAACATGGTTCCTAAAGACTATTTTGTAAAGTTTGCATAAAGCTAAGAGTAGTTACAGTGTTCGATGAACTGGCCCTATGTTTATTGTGACAGTGACAGTGGAATATGTGAGGCTTTCAGTCAAAATTAGCAACAACAGGATGCCATTTCATTAAAATGGTTCCGCTGTCGAGGCGACAGTCAGGCGCACAGTCATCTGTTCGGTTTTACATGAGGTCTTGACCCAGGTTTTTGCAGACTGTTGAGTCACTTGAATCCTCACTCAGCAGTAACACATAAACACACATTCATTTCTCCAAACCGTGACAATTACAGAAACAAATATATACATATAAACAGCTGTCCATCGTGCACTTACTATCACTTCCAACCATATGGCCGTAAGTTTTACAGCCTTTATGGCCTCAAGTTTCTCTCTCTCTGCCCTAGTCCACATCCTCCCGTCTCACACCAGCACAGCCAACCAATAGCGTGCTTAGGACAGTCTGCGTCTTAACCATCTTGTCGTTGCTAGGTTAGAGTCACATCTATATCCTGTCCGTGAGTTTCTGTACGTCATAGCTCAATCCTAAAGAGAGGGAGAGACAGAGTGAGAAAGGAGGGAAATTGAAAATGAGGTGGTTTGTTTTTGAAAGCACTTAATTACACATTTTTTCTCGATGAACAATTCTAATGATTTTCATAATCAGTCTGAATGAATCACAGACATGTAATATATAGCCATATAAACTTTATTTACATCAATTATTTAAAATCCATTTATACTAAAATTTTTAAAAAAATCTTATTTAATATCTTTGTCATGTATTTTAAACTACATTTATGCACAACAGATGTATTCTATATTCTCCAGTAATGAGCTGAGTTTCATAACCACTAATGCTATTTCAACTACTGCACACATAACCGCAAAAGCATATTCTGCAAACCATTTAGTTGTCCTCAAAGATTCAAGTAGTTGCATAAAATTATCATGATGTCCTGTTCACATGAGGATTATGACCTAATTTTTGTTATATCACTAATGCCTAAGATAACAAACTTAAAGTTTGAAAAAGTCATCAAACTAGGACAGCTCTCACAAAATAGTGTTTAGCTTTTCACATACAAATTAGTTAGCCTTTGGCGAAGAGCATTTTTATTTCTATTTTTGTTTTGTTTTTACGTTTAGCTGAATTTATATATGTAAACTTACAGTGCCTTGCGAAAGTATTCATACCACTTCATTTTTTTCACATTTTGTTATGTTGCTGCCTTATGTTAAACTGCTTTAAATTGCTTGTGCAAAAAAAAAATCTTTGCAAAGTTATTAAAAATTAAAAACATAAATTATTCCATTGCATAAGTATTCATACCCTTATCTGGGACAGTTGAAATTTAGCTCAGGAGCATTCATATTGCTTATAGATGCTACTACACTTCAAGTGAAGGTAACCTGTGCCAAAATCAATTGAATGGGTATGATTTGGAAAGGCACACACGCACACAATAAAAGGTCTAACAGCTGAAAATGCATGTCAGAGCAAAAACCAAGCCCTGAGGTAAAGAAAAAAACTGCCTGTAGAGCTCGGAGACAGGATTGCTTCAAGCCACACATCTGGGGAAGAGTTCAGAAAAAAATCTGCTGCATTGAAGGTTCACAGAAGCATGTAGTCTCTGTTTCCCCTAATGGAAGAAGTTTGAAATAACCAGGACTCTTCCTAGAGCTGGCCAAATTGAGCAATTGATGGAGAAGAGCTGTGGTTAGAGTGGTGACCAAGAAGCTGAAAGTCACTCTAGTTGAGCTCTATGATCATATGTGGAGACAGGAAAAACAAAGAATGACACACATTATTGAAACACTCCACCAATCTGGGTTTTATGGCGGTGTGGCAAGACTCAATCTTCTCATCAGTGAAGACACATGGAAACACACTTGGAATTTGCAAAAAGCATCTGAAGGACCCCTAGAAGGGGAGAAACAAGATTCTGTGGTCTGATAAACCTCAATTTTAAGCATCATGTTTGAAGGAAACCAGCCACTGCTCATTACCTGTAGAGTACCATCCCAAAAGTAAAATGTGGTGGTAGCAGCGTCATGCTGTGGGGCTGTTTTGCAACAGCAGGGACTAAAGGACTCGTCAGAGTAGAAGAAAAGCTCAATGCACCAAAATATTGAGATAATATTAATAATTAATAAAAACCCAGTCCAGAGCATTCAGAACCTCAGACTGCGCAGAAGGTTCACCTTTCAACAAGGCAATGACCCTAAGCACACAGCAAGAGTGGCTCATAGACAACTCTGTGAATGTCCTTGAGTAGCCCAGACAGATCCTGGGCTTAATCAGAATCAAATATTTCTGGGAAAACATGAAAATGTGCATCTGCCCCATCCAACCTGACAGAGCTTGAAAGGTGAAGAGGTGAGGAAAAGAATGGCAGATAATTGCCAAATGCTGATGTGCAAAGCTTGTCGCATCATTCCGAAAAGACTTGAGGATGTAAAGGTGCTTCAGCTAAGTACTGAGTATAGGGTATGAATACTTATGCAACATACTTATTTTATTTTATTTGTTTTAGTAAATGTACAAAGACAATTCTGTTTTTGCATTGTCATTATGGTATATGGAGTGTAGATTGATGTGGAGAAAAAGTAATTTAAAGCAGTTTAAAATAAGGCACCAACATAACAAAACGTGAAAAAAATGAAGGGGTATGAAGGCACTGAATCAAGAGATCAAGGAAGATGGTAGGAAGTTCTGAGCCAATTTAGTCGACACATTAAAGTTAAAAGCCACAAAACAACATTAGTTTACATATTTAAGACCCAATTAATTATTTTATTTTGTGAATATATTTTAATCCAGTTACCTGGGCATACAGCACTCCAAATATCAAAACTTCATGTATGTTTTCCAATATTTATGAAGCATTGTGGAGTAAAATAAAAAAGTCTCAGAACTTAAATCCTTGCTACTTCGAATTCTTTGACTAGCTTCTTTCTCTCCTAAACTCACAAGTCAACTTCAAAAAACAGAGCATTAATAAGACTCAAGAAACAGTTATGTTTTATAGCGTCAAAGAGAATATTAGATTTGGCTGGTGAAATTCAGAAAACTTTATGGTACTCTTTTCACCTTTCTAGTAGAGACTAACCTTGAAAGGGCCTTTTATTGACTAAGACTGAGGAAAAAGAGGGCGAAGCGTCACAATATGATGAAAAATCAAATATGTGCTTGTTTGGCTGCATGTGCAGTGACCTATTTTCTATAATTCGAAGCAATATTATTAGGAAAAAAAGAGGTTGCCAGTTCAATGAATTAGAAATTAAGTAACTTCACTCATTAATATTCTTTCCAAATGAGGCCTTTGATCAGGGTTCATGCAGAGGACATCCAGACCTCCTCTACAGAAGGGCAATTAGTTTGGCAATGCCCCCTGGTGGAATGAGTGCGGAAGGCCTCTCTACACGGGGTCCTCTTCATTAGCGCAGTTATGCTAACTGACTCTGGGTCAGCTCAACCACAAGAATTTTAAAAAATTCATGAGGCTTTTACGAGGAAGAATAGCTGACACTGGCAACAAGCCATACCGAGCTTCACTGCTGTCTCTTGCCAATCTGCCTTCATCCAGCTCACCTTTTTGTCCTCTCTGAAAGTGTTTAGAAATAAATGAAGCTCTATAAGTAACCCCTCTGAGCTTTCTATCTGGATCCAGGTGGATGTATGTGAAAAGCAGCTCTTGTGTTGTTGCATCATGTCCTGCTGCTCTCAGAAGTTTCTGCACCCCGCTAGGCCTCGGATGGTTGGGGTTCATGCTTAAAATGCACACTTGGAGCCCAAGCGCCCCCCTCAAAGCCTGACAGCTAGCCGTCTGGGCCACAGTCAACCAGAGTTCAGCCTTTTGAAAAGTACTGGCAAGGGATCGGACAACTTCCTGCCACACAGATGAATGAGGCCAGTATGTCTCTCTGGCTCTGCTCTGGGTGTACAGAGGAACGCAAAGGACCTCACGGGCAACACCTGGCACTAGTGTGGTGTCAGTCTGACCCAAATGTGGTCAGGCCCAACGGAAAACTGGGCGAGTTAGAGAGGCGAGGGAGTAAGAGGAGATGCCCGTGACTCAACTTGAGCCTCACCAGGACAATTAAGTTTTTAGTGGTTTGCTTCTACATTATGGAGTACGGGTTTTAATAGGGTGCATTGGTGCCCACCCATTTTTCAGTTACACTGAACCTGAAAGTATTTTTTCCATAGGGATTTAAAATGAGGTGAATCACAACATTACAAACTTTAAGTAATCGAAGCATTTGTATTTGAATTTGAAAAAATACAAGATTGTGTACTTAACGCTACAGTGATGGAAAGAACTACAACCCCATGAAGCAATGCGGATGACATAAATTAAAAATAATGGAGAAATATAAAAATATTAATTTAAAGTTTTTGATTTTAGCAAATGTGCATAAATATACACACATATAAGTATTTTGACAGATCAACTGGATTTTCTACTCACCAGACCTCTCTGATTGGCAGAATTTTCTGTACAACACCATTGGTAATGAAGTTTTTCACGACAATGCAACCTGATCTCATGATGAAAACGTACCTGTGGGAACTTTTTCGCAAGGCGCTAAAATGCATACCACCATGTCCACTGAGTGGCACTAAAAGAGTGTTTTTTTTTTTTTCCCGGAACAGATGAATGTACATATGCTACGTTTTGTGTGACGTTGGTTTTGTCCGTGTAACCACAGGCCTGACTTGAAATGTTTGTTGAGTGGCGGTATAACTCTAATGCTCCATGATGTTTTAAAATAACGTACCATCTGCACTACACCTAAACCTACCTGATAGTATGAACAAAAGCGAATGTGATGTAAAAGCACAATCGCAAACATGCCGTTTTAGCTTGTTTTTACATCACTCATCTTTCAGCTCTTATATTGAGACTGTGTTTTTCACGGGATTCATACCCAATGATTTCACATCTTAAGTCCAATTCTGTTACATCCAGAAACAAAACATATAGAGCTGTAATCATAACAATGTACAAAAACAATTCCAAGTGTTCACTGTTTTAACGCCTCTAGTGTTCATTTCTGTTGGAAACCACAGTGATATGTACTTATTGTTACATATTTGCGTCTTGCGAAAAAAAGTTCCCACAGGTAAGTTTTCGTTATGAGATCAGCTAGGGTAAATATGATTATTATTATTTTTTTTTTAAAATAAGGTGAATCACAACAAATACAAAAAATACAAGACTGTGTACTTAACGCTACAGCAATGGAAAGAACTACAACCCCATGAAGCAATGCGAATGACAAATTGAAAATGATGGTGAAATATAAGAATATCCATTTAAAGTTGTTGACTATAGCTATAGAAATGCAATATTTTTATTGTAAAATGTGTACTTACACAAATATAAGTACTTCGACAGCATAGTGAGATCAACTGAATTATTTGCTCACCACACTTCTCTGATTGCTATAATTTTCTGTACAACACCATGCTGCCCTCCAAAGGCAAAGCGCAGTAACTACACATTTGGTCAAAATTGAGTTAAGGCTTAAAATGGACTTTGTGACAACTATTTTGTCTTGTGGCAAAGTCTCCTGGTTCAATTTTGTCCCAGAGAAACGAGAGTGTTTCAGAGAAACAAGAGTGTCAACATGTTTGACTAGCTGGCGTAAAAACTTTAAAGGCATTTTTCTCAGTTTCAGTGTTGGCGTAGTTACTGCACTTTGCCTTTGGAGGGCAGCATGGGTAATGTAGTTTTTTCCCAAAATTCAACTGTTAAACGCAACCTGATCTTATTACAAAAAAAACATACCTGTGGGAACTTTTTTCGCAAGATGCAAAATATGTACCACCATGTATGTTTTGTGACATATTCGATATGAAATGTCTACTGAGTGGTGCTAAAAGTTTCCCCCACCTGTAACAGATGAATGTACGTTATGGTACATTTTATGTGATGTTGGTTTTGTATTTGTCACCGCAGTTTTGACTCGAAATTTCCGTAGAGTGGCGCTATAACGTTTTAAAATAACGTACCATCTGCACTAAAAGCTAAGAATAATCTTACAGCTCTTTCATCATGAGTCATGTTTTTGACAGGATTCATACCCAAGGATTCCGCATCCTAAGTGCCAGCTGAACTACTGAGAAAGCTTGTTACGTTCAGAAAGCAAAACATATGGAGTTGTAATCTTAACTGTGTACGAAAACAATTGCAAGTGCTTGCTGTTTACCGCCTCTAGTGTTCATTGATGGAAACTGCAGTGATATGTACTTATTGGTATGTTTCACATCTTGCGAAAAAATTCTCACAGGTACGTTTTCATCATGTGAACAGGTAGGTTAAACATGATTATTTAAAAAAAAAGGAGCAAGAGAGAGAGAAAAGAGAAAAAAATTGTTGAATGAAGTCATTATTTTTGTTTTCTTTGTGCACAAAATGTATTCTCATAGCTTCATAACATTATGGTTTAACCATTGATGTCTGATGAAAACCACTTATTGGCCTTGAACATGGTAGTTGCGTTGTCTATGCAGGGTCAGAAAGCTCTCAAATTTAATTAAAAATAAGATAAACGAAGGTCTTATGGGTTTGGATCAACATAAAGGTGAGTAATTAATGACAGAATTTTCATTTTTGGGTAAGCTATCCCTTTAAGGACATTCAGTAAAACATATAAGTTGTGATTTTTGTTTTGATTTTTTCTCCTCGGGTGAAAATTCCAAGGACCTCCACAGTAATTGGGAATTTAGCTCTGTACATACACAAACATAATACACCCATGCGCGCTATTATGGCTGGATTATGCATCCATTGTGTCACATTGTAAGACAATGTGTTCTCAATTATGCCTCTTTGGTTGATCATATCCATGCATTTCACAAACTGCCTCTCATAAATCATAACACATAAAAAACCTCATTACCAGCTTTCCAATTCATTGCTTGAGTCACTGTTCATAAAAATTCCATTCAAAGGACAGACTCAAAATCTGCTGTTTCGACACATTGTCACCATTAATTGGCGCTTTATAAATTGTTGAAGGAGGGACATTATTTTGTGAGGTCACGGACTGCATGGTAAATGACTAAAATTGTTGTTGGTCAGGCTACCTTAAGTATGTCAATTTGGAAAAACGTGCAGGGCTCTGCATTCTTGAAGGTGCTTTTCGACAATAATTACCTGTGTTAATCTAATATTTAACATAGATTTTATTTTAAACAATAGTATTTTAATACTAAATTTTGTGGTATATCACTTAAAATAAATGACAATTTCCTGATAGTTTATTCACCCCTATGTTATCCAAAATCTTCATATCTTTCTTTAGTTGAAAAGAAATTAAGGTTTTTGAGGAAAACATTCCATATATTTTTCTCCATAGTGGACTTCAATGGAAGCCAATCGGAGGAAGGTCCAAATTGCAGTTTCAATGCAGCTTCAAAAGGCTCTACACAATCCCAGCCAAGAAAAAAGGGTCTTATCTAGTGAAACGATCATTCATTTTCCAAAAAAAAAAAAAGACATACTTTCAACCACAAATGCTCATCTTGCACTAGCTCTGCGATGCGTATCCACGACTTCACGCATTACGTAATCAAGTTGGAAAAGTCGCACACAGATAGTTCTTCGTCTGTGTATTATGGTTCAAAAGGTTTCACTAGATAAGACTCTTCTTCCTTGGCTGGGATCATGTAGAGCTCTTTAATGCTGCACTGAAACGGCAGTTTGGACCTTCAACCTGTTGGCTCCCACTTAAGTCCACTTTATGGAGAAAATTCCTGAAGGTTTTCCTCAAAAACCTTAATTGCATGTACCTCTATAGAAGTTCACCCTGAAATGTGATAAGGGTCCATATGGTGCTGTCTCAACCTCTCATTTTATAGAAATACTTTCCTTTAACTTCCACTACTAACAATATCACTTCTGTGACCCATTTTAACCAGTTTGGGATAGAAATAGCAGTACACAGAGCTGAATATAATGGATTTAAAAGCCCATTACTTCAGCCATGAAATAAGGTGGCTTGACTGAGAGTTGGCCGCACTTCAGAAGAAGCCATATCTTTTGTTGTAGTGATTCATACCCCACCTTCCACTTTTGGGTTAACCACAAATTAGGAATCTTCAGGAGAGCACGCAAGAGGCCAGAGAAATACATAAAGAAGAATTAAGTAAAAGGTAATTATTCCTCCATCAGATGCACAGGTAGCCAAGCTGCTGGAGCCATGGGGCTTAGAGGTGGCACCGTTCCAACGTTATCTCAACTCACATGGGAAACACTTGAGAAAAAAGGGAACAGACTGGTTCTTTATCTGTAAAGAGAGCTGGGGTCAAAGCGAGAAAGCAAAAGAAAAAAGAAGGATTGGCTATAGATGTTGTTTTCTCATTCTTACTGTAGCTCCTTCCCCGCAATATCTTCAGTTACACTTCCCGCAGCTTTTAAGGAGCCCCATGTGTTTCCATTTAAATCCAGAGTTACTGCGTCTGTAATTGCTACTGAATAATTAGTTTGGGGTGTTGACAGAAAAGCAATACATACCGCAGCAATAAGACTAGGTTGTAAAGCAAGGTTGCGGTTAGGAGAGACTAGAGATACCTTTAACCCTGTAATCACCAAGACTGCATTTCAGCGAGTGATAATATGGGGGGGGGGGGTCAACCGAGGGGTTAATTAAAATGGATACGGAGAGGTTTAAATGATACTTTTTCTTTTATGGGCAGTAAAAGCACATACGTGCTGAGCTAAGAAAACCAGTCGCAATTACAACATGAAATATATGTGTTTTTGCGACATCGAGGGACTTATCTGCATGCGAGTAAACTACAAACTGTCGACGTTAGCACTCTGCGGAAACTAGTTTAGGCAAATGCACTCAGTGCAAACCTTTGCAAGGTCTGTGTATAATCCAAAATCCTCCTGGACGGTCAGAAATCTGTACTCTTATCATTTCCAGCCAATGCTTTGCATCTGCAGCACACCCAGATTTTGTCTGCAGGGCATTGGATGAAATAAGACAGTTATTAAAATGATATCTCACAAGGTTAAGAGTTCATCCGTCATATGATAAGAGCTCACAGAAGCTTGCATAGATGACTGGTCGGACTGCAGACTAACCCTGATCATTATATCTCAATCATTAGACAGCAAGAAGAAGCGTTGTACGCTTAAATGATGCTCACTGTTACAGTTCTGTCAGTTTATGTCTTAGTCATGTCATGTATTTGGTTTTTCCCATTTGTCTTCCCCCTGTCATTTTGTTATCATTTGGTTTAGTCCTCGTTTGTGTAATCACCGTCACCTGTGTTTGATTTATCAGTCATCTATGTCACCTGTGTCTTATGATTAGTCTGTCCTTAAAAGTCTGTCTGTGAGTTCAGTTCCCTGTCGGTCCTTTTGTCTGAATAGATGTGTGTGATGTTCCTGACTTGTTCCTGCCTTGTTCCAATCGAAGATTTATATTAAATATATTGTATATTGTAATCCTTGTCGTCCGTCTCGTCAACTCCTGCACGCACCCGTAACATAAGGACCGACCAACTACAGTTTACCTGGCGTCTTTCCCTGCGTTTATTTTTTCGTTTTTGTATCAGTGTTTGTTTTATATTTTTTCCCTCATGGATGACCCCAACGTTGCCATCATTCTCCTGAAGCAGGGGAGACGCTCTCTCGAGGACCACACCAGAGACTTTCTGTTCCTCGTTCCATCAACTCACTACCCGAACAGCTGCTTGTGCACGTTCTTCCACCACGGACTTAATGACAACATCAAGACGCAGCTGTCCGGGGAGGGTCCTCGAGAGAGCTTTGCCGGATTCGTCGAGTGGGTGCTGGCGTCCAATGGATCTTCCTGGACTGTCGATTTCATCGAGGAGGACGTCAGCCCCGCTCACAACCCAGAGAGCAGCCAACCATCGCCCCGACATGCAGAGCTGGAACCCGAGCGCACCGCGGATGCAGGACTAGAGCCGCGAGCGACAGAGCCAGAGTCCTCTCCGGCTGATCAGGTGCGTGAGTCGGATTCTACATCTCTGACGGTGGATTGCGACGTGGAGCTAGGGAGGGAAATGGAGAGCCCTGCCCACTGCAACTCCGCTGGGGGTGAGCTGGATATCTCTGGGGACTTAATTGACTTTGTTTCTGAGACTGTGGATATTGACACGCCGGATTTAATAGACTTTTTCTCTGAGCCACTGACGCGCATTGACTTCCCTCCCACCCGCCCTCATCCGTCCGAATCTGCCTGGTTCCGCCCAGCCGCCCTGAGTCCCCGCTGGTTCCGCCCAGCCGCCCTGAGTTCCCGCTGGTTCCGCCCAGCTGTCCTAAGTTCCCCAAGTCAGCAGTCAGTCCCCTTGCTCACCCTCAGCCCACCATCTCTGCAGTGGGCTCGCCGCAGGGATGCCTGCTCACTTCGGTGGCAAGGCTGGAGGTTCCCTCAGCTCCGCCTCCAGCCTCCGAATCCAGACCTCCACCTCGGTCCTCCGACCCTGCGGCTCCACCACGGCTCTCAGCGCCCTCCTCTCCACCGTCGCCCGTCGGTCCACCAGCTCCACCGGGCTCCATCGTCTTTCCGGCTCCGCCCTGGTCAGTCGTCACCCCATCGGATCCTCAGGACTCTGCTCCTCCGGCTGCGCCTCGTCACGCCGTCCCACCGGCTCCTTGGGACTCCTCCTTCCTGCGGGCACAGCCTCCATCCTCTGTCGCTCCGGCTCCGCCGCGGATCTCCGGGACTCCGTCTCCGCCTCGGCCGCCAGAGCCCGTTCCGCCTTGGCCCTCCGGATCCGCGGTGTCGCCCTGGATCTTCGGCTCTCCATCTCCGCCTCGGGTTCCTCTGCCAGCTGCTCTGCCTCTGTCGGTCGGCCCCACGGAGTCGGCGGTCCGTCCTCCACCATGGCTCCTCCCTCCGTCGGCTCCTCCGTGGGCCGTCATCCTGGCTGCGATCTGGGTCCTGTCCTCCTGCTTCAGGTCCCTCCTGTGTCTTCCCTGGCTCCTCCCTCCGTCGTCGCCCCCATGGACTGTCTTTTTTGCCCGTTGGACTTGGGGTTGCGTCCTCCACCGGAGCCCCCTCCCTTATTGACTCTATTTTCCTGGTTTTCCGCCCCTCTCGTTTTTTCGTTTTTTCTACGGCGCGAGGACGCGCCTTTCCGGAGGGGGGCGTAATGTTACAGTTCTGTCAGTTTATGTCTTAGTCATGTCATGTATTTGGTTTTTCCCATTTGTCTTCCCCCTGTCATTTTGTTATCATTTGGTTTAGTCCTCGTTTGTGTAATCACCGTCACCTGTGTTTGATTTATCAGTCATCTATGTCACCTGTGTCTTATGATTAGTCTGTCCTTAAAAGTCTGTCTGTGAGTTCAGTTCCCTGTCGGTCCTTTTGTCTGAATAGATGTGTGTGATGTTCCTGACTTGTTCCTGCCTTGTTCCAATCGAAGATTTATATTAAATATATTGTATATTGTAATCCTTGTCGTCCGTCTCGTCAACTCCTGCACGCACCCGTAACACTCACTTAACTCAGCGTGTGTTTTATAAGGGTTTTCTATCTAATTAAAGCAGCAGACAGATGCCCCTATTATGAAACATGTTAGTGAAGGCAGATGGGAAGTGCACATCACGTCTATCAAATCAAGCCTTTCTAGGTCATCCCCCAAAAACTGCTCTCTTATCAAAGTTTCACACAAATCCTTGTCTTTTATCTGCGAACGCGTTAGTCTGGCATGCGTGGTCTTCGTCATGGCAACGGCTTCTATCTTATTTCATGATTTTAATTATCCCCTAAGAGACTAAAGCAGTTTGTCGCAAGCTCGTTAACAATTCCGCGGGGGGATCAGATAACCCTTCGTTCTCTGTCGTTCTCATTCTCACTCACCCTGTCCAACTCCAACTGCTTTTCTCTGCCCTGTCACATTTTCCCCTCTCTATTTCTCAAATCAATGTCACGCACAGGCAGACAACTCAGGAGTCAAACTACGGTCACCACACTCACTTGCATCATTTGAAACTGAAGAGGGCTGAAACTTCCAGTGTGTTTCATATCCCAGTTTCTCAACTTCATAACTTCATGAGAGGGCAGAGAGAGGGAGGGGGAAAAGTTTTTTGTAAAAATGTGAAGACTTCTTGAGGGGAAGAGAAGATTAGAAATACTGATGTTTAAATGAGAAACTTTTATCTAGATAACTACACATATACAGTTGAGGTCAAAAGTTTACATACACCTTGCAGAATCTGCAAAATGGTAATTATTTTACCAAAATAAGATGGATCATACAAAATGCATGTTATTTTTATTTAGCACCAACCTGAATAAGATATTTCACATAAAAGACGTTTACATGTACGTCTATATAGCTGAATTGATAAATATGACCCTGTTCAAAGTTTACATATGATTGATTCTTAATACTGAGCTGATATAGTACCTGAATCCACAGCTGTTTTTTTCCTTGTTTGTCCTGAACACTTAAACTGCCCGCTTCAGAAAAATCCTACAAATTCTTTGGTTTTTCAGCATTTTTCTGTATTTGAACCCTTTCCAACAATGACTGTATTATTTTGAGATCCATCTTTTAACACTGAGGACAACTGAGGGACTTTGAAGATCAGGGTAAATTTACCTTATTTTGTCTTCTGGGAAACATGTAAGTATCTTCTGTAGCTTCTGAAGGGCAGTACTAAATGAAAAAATACGATATTTAGGCAAAATAATAAAAACGTACACATCTCCATTGTTCAAAAGTTTTCACACCTGGCTTTTAATGCATTGCTTTTCCTTCTGAAGCATCAGTTAGCGATTGAACCTTCTATAATAATTGAGTCCCTCAGTTGTCCTCAGTGAGAAAAGATGGTTCTCAAAAGCATACAATCATTGTTGGAAAGGGTTCAAATACACAAAAATGCTAGGAAACCAAAGAATTTGTGGGACCTGAAGGATTTTTAAGAAGAACAGCGGGCAGTTTAACTGTTCAGGACAAACAAAGGAAATCATGAACAACTATCACTAAACAAAAAAACACAGCTGTGGATCATTCAGGTAAGAACCATAGGTAAGAACACAGTAAGAATCAAGTGTATGTAAACTTTTGAATGGGGTCATTTTTATGAATTCAACTTTTATTTTCTCTTGTGGATTCAACTGTAAATACACAAAAATAAAAATTACTCATCGTCATGTCGTTCCAAACCTGCAAGACATTCAGAATTCAAATTAAGATCTATTTTTGATAAAATCCGAGAGCTTTCTCTGCTGCATAGACAGCAACGCAACTAGCACGTAAGTTAGTCTAGACAAAAAAAAAATCAAAAAAAAAAAATTGGGTCAGAAAGCTGAATTTCATTAAAATATCTAAATTTGTGTTCTGAAGATGAATTACGGTTTTACGGGTTTTGAATGGCATGAGGGTGAGTAAATAATGACAGAATTTTCATTTTTGGATGAACTATCCCTTGATCAGTACCCTAAAAATGTAGAATCATACATTTTTTAAATCATAAAACCATGTTTAAATAAGATTTTGAATCCCATTTTTGGGAATATGGTATCAGAGTTTTGGATCCCATTGTATAAAAACATACTTACACTAAATTCTATGTATTTCACAAGCTCAATATTAGCACACAAAGAAAATCAAGAATCAATGCAGCCATCTGATAATATCTACCTTGGTGTAACTATAAATACGCCTTTGTGTTCACATTGTAATAGTTTTGGCATTTTGACATTTGCATGAATCATTTGATTAGTTCTATTCAATACAAAACATAGGCATTATGTATCTAACATGACAAAGAATCAATGGAGATGGATGCTAGTGAGCTGCAGGGGGACATTAAGGATAATCTTAAACACAGACTGTTCATAAATCACAGATGGATTTGATAATCAAATCAAAGTGCACTAATCGATCAAACTCTGTTTTAGCTAATATACTGTCTCAAAGGAATTTTCAGAATCATCCAAAAGGGTAAAAGGCCACCGAGTAGGCGTCTATACGTGCACGTGTTTGTGAAAAGTGAAAATTAGATATTTAGCATCAATGTTACCTTGCCCCAGTCTCATATACATCATGTGTCTCATGCTTTTCTAATGCATTCAGTCTTTATCTAGCAAAAAAGTTGGGCTCTTTTGAACTAGCAACAGTCTAGCAACCACCTAACAATGTCCCCACAACCACAAACAAAACCCTAGAATAATAATGCACTTTAGCATGTGCAAGCACCACAAATGCAGTCAGCTCAGGCAAATTAAAGGGATAGCTCACCATTTTTTTTTTATTCTGTCATCAATTACTCACCCTCATGTCCTTCATTCATCTTCAGAACACAAATTAAGAAATTTTTATTGAAAGAGGGAGAGCTTTCTGACCCTGCATAGACAGCAATGCAACTACCACATTTAAGGCCCATAAAGGTAGTAAGGACATTGATAAAATAGACCATGTGACATAGTAATTTTATGAAGCTACAAGAAAACCTGCTGTGTGCAATGAAAGCACAAATAATGACTTTATTGAACAATTTCTTCTCTTCCGTGTAAGTTCACAAAATTACCACTACGTACTATGTTGCGGTCTATGCAGGGTCAGAAAGCTCTCGGATTTAATCAAAAATATCTTAATTTGTGTTCAGAAGATGAATGAAGATCTTACGGTTTTGGAATGACATGAGGGTGAGTAATTAATGACACAATTTTCATTTTTGGGTGAATTATCCCTTTAAAACTTCTCCACCGTCCTCCTCTGACTCTCACCAGCAAAGAGTAGTTGTATTGTTAAACGAGATTTGTCCCCCCATTACCAGTCTGCAGATACCCTGCTGAGGTGCAGGTTTTGAGGGCTCCACACAGTGGCACTGATGGCAGTAAAGTAAGTCATTCCTGGCCCGCACTGTGACAGGTCTCAGGGTTCTGGGTCGCTCTCTTGGGAAGAGCAGGAATCTCAGAGGAGAAAATGTCAAAATCCACCAGGGACATGGAAGTAATGACATACCCTCCTAACTAAGCACTCATCTTAATTACACATGCTGTTAGATGGACATCATGAATCTTCTATGGTTAATTACGATACTTTGCAAACCAACAGATGCCTTGAGATATGAAATGAGTAGTCATTACATTTTTATAACAAAAGAATGCAATTACTAAAAGTTAAAGAGATTGACCATCATTATTACAAACACATATTTCATGTTGTTGATAATTATACTACGGGGCCGTTGAATGCTTGAATCTGATTGGCTGATGAACGTTCTAATGGTGTGCATTATTTACAGGGAAACGCACAACGAACAGAGTTTCAGGCAGCACTTGACCTCTTTACATGTCTATATCACTTCGCCACATGATTTCAGTTATTTCAAAGGTCCTTACAGCCCAAAACAGCAAAATAACCAAAACCCACAATGACACTGGCCAAACAAATAAATACAGTAAACAATAGGATAAAAACGACAGATTATTTGTATGATTTTGAACCAATACTGTTTTATTATGTACGGAAAACACATACTCTATTTCTCCCACTCTCTCTCCCTCACAGACGCACACACACGTGTTAGCATACGCGCTAATGTTGTTAGCTCTGTTCTCTGTTCATGCCATTTCTCTCAAGTGAGGTAATCTTGAAGAAAATTAACTTAAAGTTTCACTATTAGTAGAGACGATGCTGCCAATCACTTTTGAGAGACGCACACACTTGTGAGAGGTAATTCACGAGCTTAATCTCTCTCTCCCTCTCTCTTTCCATCTGTCGGTCTGTCTAAACTTCGTTATTACCTGCATTAGTTTGCTATCAATGGCTCAAGTGTCATTACTAGGTCTAAAATGATGTTTTGGAATTAGCAACAAAGGCATTGGATGAGCTGCGTAAGAAATTAATCCTACTCAAAATAGCGTTTTAAGGACAAAAAAACGGACGAATGTCTTGAAATATATCATCTGGTCGATGTCTTGAGGTGTGGTAACCATAGTATAAGCGGAATAATTGACTTCGGTCCACTGAATTCTACATAAAGATGCCGCTTCACTTAGTGGCCGCATCACCACCTTAGGTGTGCATTATTTCCTAAGAATTCAACGGCCAGTCGTCAGTTATTCCTTACGTAATGCTGTGTGCACACCAAACACGAAGCAAATATTTTCATCACGTTATCGCTCTAGATGTTCTAGTTGTATGCGTACATTATTGTTCAGCACTAATTAAGAATAGAAACCAAATATATTTTTACTCAGGCCTGTGCATGAATTTTTAAAAGATACTGAGCTCCAAGGAGCGCATGCAAATATTCATGCATTTGTTATGAAAGAAATAGAGCAAAGAAGTGCTGCCTTCCAACTCTCTCCTCTTTCTCAATGTCTCGCTCAGCTCTTCCAGCGCTGATTGAAGAGGTGTGCCTGTGTATTCTCAGCCTCCATAAACATCCTCTTGGAGATCATTTACTGGCAGCATATGTGCACACACAGCAGAGGCCGTCTCAAAGTAACACACAGCAGAGCCCCGAGCTGTAGCATACCATAGATACTTCAGAGAACAGGACTGCATTGAAGAAGGACAACTGTCTGTGGAAATCATCAGAGAATTCATCCAAGACACTTTTTATATTCTTAATGCTCTTCAATTTTCACTTTATATACTGTATTGAATATGATATCAAGTATGGTATTTGACAAAATGTCCTTTTGTCTTCCAGATCCAGAGGTCACACTACTGCTCAAAAGTTTGATATATATACATTTGATGTCAAAAGTTTACACACACCTTGCAGAATCTGCAAAAATGTTAATTATTTTACCAAAATAAGAGGGATCATACAAAATGCATGTTTATTTTTATTTAGTACTGACTTGAGTAAGATTTTTCACATAAAATATGTTTACATATAATCCACGAAGAAAAATTAATAGTTGAATTTATAAAAAACACCTCATTCAAAAGTTTACATACACTTCATTCTTAATACTGTGTTCTTACCTGAATGAACCACAGCTGTGTTTTTTGTTGCTGTTTAGTGATAGCTGTTCATGAGTCTCTTGTTTGTCCTAAACAGTTAAACTGCCTGCCGTTCCTCAGAAAAAAAAATCCACCACAAATTCTTTGGTTTTTCATCATTTTTGCGTATTTGAAACCCTTTCCGACGACTGTATGATTTTAAGATCCATCTTTTTACATTGAGGACAACAGAGGGACTCATATGCAACTATGACAGATAGTTTAAATGCTCACTGATGCTCCAGAAGTAAATACGATGCATCAAGAGCCGGGGGTGTAAACTTTTGAACAGAATATTTAGTACTGCCCTTCAGAAGCTACAAAAGATACTTAATGTTTCCCAGAAGACAAAATAAGTAGAATCTACCCTGATCTTCAAATTCAAAAAGTCTTCACCCCCTGGCTTTAATGCTCTTTCCATTCTTAAGCATCAGTGAGCGTTTGAACCATCCGTTATAGTTGCAGATGAGTCCCTCAGTTGTCCTCAGTGTGAAAAGATGGCTCTCAAAATCATACAGTAATTGTTGGAAATGGTCCAAATACACAAAAATGCTGAGAAACCAAAGAATTTGTGGAACCTGAAGGATCAAGCGTATGTAAACTTTTGAACGGGGTCACAGAGAACAGCCTTACCTCGGCCAGATCTTCTGGAATTTGCTACTGGCTGTGATGTCTCTGTAGTGGTTAAACATGAGATATAATTAATTTTGGGTAAATCTAACGGGCAGACTTTAATGTCATTAATCAGACTTGTTACCATCAGTGAACCATGGTGCCACCACAGCAAGGGCGTAGATTTGCTCTGGACATTGGTGGGGACCTATGACAACACCCTCCTTATGTCCAGCTTCTTTTTTTGCTGCCGCCATCCTCACATGTCACACAACACACCTACTTGCACGGGAAAAAAATCCATTGCATTTTTGGCGCTGCTTGTATCTGAACGCAGCCATAGCCTCTCACATGATAGCAAGGAAAGGCACAGCCAATCAAAATGTTCATATGTGTTTTGGGGGCGGGAGGACTCAAGGAGAGAACGTATCTCTTTCTGCGTGTCTAGGTTAATGTTGACAGCGCGATTTTTTTTTTTTTTTTAAGTGGATTAAATTATTGGTGGGGACATTTCAATGGTCGGAGGATATTGGTGGGGACACATCCCCAACGTCCACCATAAATCTACGCCCCTGCACCACAGTAATTTGTACCGAACAGTATATTTAAAAATTGAGAATTTAAAGAGGCTAAAGAGGCATATTATATGCCTTATTAGACCTCTAAACAACAAAACACTACAACTTTTGCATAAGTCTTTAGATTCATGGTTAAAGATCTAGTCTTGTAATTGAAACGCTGTAGATTTAAATCCCAATGGATGCTTCAGGAGGACTGTCTCTGACATTTGAATAAAAGTATGGACTAAATGCCAAATCAGAGTTACATAGTAAGCTTATATGGGGCATCAGATCAAAGTCACACGCTTGTGTAAAGTTCACCTCACATGGGATATTTTCAGTCTCCCGTATCACGTCACGGAGAGAAATCTTATCTCTAATGCTAACCTTACGTTGACCCAATGTTATCCTTCATCCCGGTGAGTCAGAGCTAACATGTCTTTATGTCCAGCCTAAAGGTGTTGATCTCTGTGCATAGACCTACTTTCTGACAAGTAAACAGACGGCTTTATGAGCGTCTTGTCCTCAGCTGATTGACTGTAGGGGCTTACTAATGCGCTAACGTATAGCTAAAGCCTCTCACAGAACTTCTTCTTGATGACTACCTAATGTTCCCTCATAAAAGCAGAAGGAAATTACATTGAGAAGCATGAATAAATATCAGTAATTTTCTTCAAGGGCACTGAAGCTCGTCTAGCCAGAGAAGTGATTGGTATGAATGAACCATAATGGCAGTTTTAAACTCTAACCTTCAGGTGTCAGCATTCTCAGACAGCTCTCGTCTCGGCTCATCCCCAAACCCTAAGCCGCCTTGCTGGCATGATGCAGATTTAACTCCAGCCGATTAGCCTCTTAGCTGTTAACGTATACCGTGTCAAAGACCGTTAGAAGGATTTCGATTGTTCCAATGTACCAGTAATACAGTGATTATAGTCTTTAAGAAAGATTTGTGTAGCTTGTTACAGCTGATCTTTGCTTTGTTATATTCTAAGTCATTTAGCAACTTTAGAGAGAAAACTTTGTATAGTTAGAATGGAAATCTGTTGATATACCATCCACTGCCTTACAGACATAAGTAAGGGACATTAACTCCTCTTTTTAACTTCCTCTTGTTTAATACACACATACTGAAGCACACGTGATGCTCGCTGTGTTTTCAGCCTCTGTCGCCTCAATATATGAGTACATGAACACATAAACAATCACATGAACAAGCTGCTCTGAGAGTCACTTCATGAGCATTTTACCATTTCTTTTGGGAAGAACTATCATCATATCATACAAACAGAAACTTAAAATTCTTCACAGCAACCTGTCAAAAAAAATTGGCTGTAACTGTGACAGTAATATGTTACTTAATTTAATAATAGTACTACTGCTACTAATAAAATTATTAATAAAACATTATTTTTTAAGGATTATTTACCCCAAAAAAATTACCAGATTATTACAATTTAATGAAACCATTAAAAATGGAATCCAGGAAATTAATGGAAAACACAGAATTTGGTAAAAAAACAAAAAAAACAAAAAAAAAACATTTATTTCATAAGGCCTTAAAATGTAATTTTTCTTCAACTTTTAATAAATTGCTGTTAAATTGTGTAAGTTTCGTGGTTTCAGTTTTTTTTAATTATATTATATATTTTTAATTTAACCAATAAAATATGATACATTCATAAAAACCTTTGCACTACAAGCATAATTAATATGGAGCTGAAGTGGCTTGTTATAAGAAACATTTTAAAAATAAAGCTTCCAGGTTTTCACATCAATGCCATTGAAGAATCAGAAAAAAAAACTTTTGGTAACATTTTTATGTTGCAAAGAACATTTTAATAAGTTAATAAGAATATTTTCCATTAGAAAGAACCTTTAGTGCAATGGAAATGTTCCATATATGTTATAGGTTCTTTTTGGCACCACATAAGCCAAGAAATTAATTTTATTTGCAAGACTGTGGGTAACATGACAAGGGTAATTTAGAAAAGTAGTCATATTGGTTGTTTTTAACAAGTGAATAAAAAAAATGACATTATTAGCTTATGAATATCAAAAAGAAACCAAAAAAATTGACAGTCACTTAAGATATAATATGAATTTTGGCAAAGAAATAGCTACAGCAGGAAAAACACACTGATGCATAGCGAATCGAGAAATTCTGCACTGATTCTGAGATGGCAATGCAAGCTTTAGAAATAGCCGTACTCTACTTGTTTTCAGTTCCTTACACACACTTAAACCTAAAATAATCATTCATAAAGTTTGAAAAGGTTGAAGCAAATTACAAGGGTGTTCATGGTGGACTGTGTTTACATTAATGTCACTTTATAAAAGCATTCTGAGCCGAGGTGCAATTACACGGCTCACCTGAACACACAAGCGCTCTTTAGTGCTTCTCTTTGTGAGCATTTGAGTGTGCTGTTAAAAAGTAAACGCAGAATAAAGGGTTTGGTCAACGATTTGGTCAGTTAACCAGATGTGCGGCCATATTGGAAACACTCAGATGTAAACAATAGCATGGACTGCACGTTGTTCTGTTAGTTTATGCTGTCTAAACCATGGAAAAAAAAAACTTGTGGAAGCTGCTAAATCATATGGAAAAGGACTTAGTAAGCAGGAGGGCACACTATTTGACAAACTAAACTTAACAAGTGGTAAAGATACGTAAGAGCAGTATTAATTAAGATATTAGCTTAATATTTAACTTTAACCTGACCAGAAATGTTAAGAACAAACACGAATGTTGTCAAGATTCTTGCCCTGGAAATCCTGGTTCAGTTTGGCCAACCACAAATGCCTTTTGTTCCTTAGACAGTTTTTTTGCACTCTAATCCTTGATTTGTTATAACATTTGGCAGTATATAGTACTCTGACCCCCGGTTTCACAAACAAGGCTTAAGCCTAGTCCTAGACTAAAATGTAAGTCTGAGCTGTTTCAACTTTCAACTAAAAGAAACTTGCACTGACTGATCTAAAAATATATCAGTGCCTTTGTTTTGTCTCAAGATGCACACCAGTAATGTTTTTTTCTAAGCAGGTTTATAAAAATTACTTAAATGCCCTAATTGAACTATGGGCTAATCCTGGCTTAGTCTAAGCCCTGTCTGTGAAACCGGGCCTAAATGTTTTTTTCTGGTCCAACCAATTAGTACAGCCCAAAACATGGCAATAATTGACCATTTTCAGCAGCAATAATCAGCTAAATATGCGAGCTTCGTTCGGTTCAGTGACATTGTTTACATTCGGTGCCACCAATATGGACGAATGATGACAACACTATACTGTGAAATCACTATAGATTTGAGAGAATCGTGATGCATTTGGAAAATCTCAGAATCGATCCACAAATCGCGATGCATCAATTTATCATTGCAGCCTTAGAAATAACAAAGCTTTTAAAAAACCTGCTGCACATATTGATCAAATTCCATTTTAAACACATACTTGTTCCTTGCAACCTTGCCTTTGAATGATAAACACTGAAATAAGAAGCCACTTGTCCTGCTCATCTTAACATTTTCCACAGCAAATACAACACCAGCTATCTCAAAAGCCAATTTATCCATGGTGATCATGTAACCAAGCATATTCCAAGGTTCTCCTCCAGAGAGACGAATTCACATTCATGCACAAATATATCCCCTGAATAGCATCCTAATTCAGTCTATCATAATTGTTTGTATCTGCATGGTACTCTTTTCTTATTTCATGACACGTGGCAGGGAAAAGGAGAGAAATGTCAGCAGCAGTCATTTATTCACCCATCTTCCACTCTTAAATCGCTAAGTGTGACAGACCTCTGACAGAAGAGAGGAGATTTCAGCAGAAACAGTGGGTAGTGACAGTGTGACAACCCTGACCAAAATCGAGTTGTTTCTGGTTGGCTAGTGAGACGTCAGCCCTAGGCAATAAAAATAAACAGAAAGAAAAACCATCACACTCCACTTTGGATAACTCGAGCGAGTGTGTTAGAGGATTGTTCACAGCTAGTATCTACAATAAACAGACCTATAGTCCAAAACCAGTCGACAACCACGAGGCAGCAAACAATATAACCAGAAGAAAAAAAGATACAATTAAGCTACTCATCAAGGAAAAGGCACCAAAACAATAGTATTGCCAGGAAACTGTATAACTGACCGGAAGGCCAATTACACTCTGCAGCTACTGTAAATAGAGTTGAGTGCTTAATAGGGCTGGGCCATATCATACCTTTCAAGGTAATACCGGTGTAATGTTATGGTACGATATGAAATTGACAAATCGCGATAGAACTTGGACTTAACACGCGTGCACAGTGCTGGTGTTTTCATGCGGTCGCACATGGAGCGAGAAGCATAGCGGCGGCATGCACAAGCGGTGCATTGACTAACACATGCGAACCAGAATTGGTTTGCAAAAAAGGTGCAACATCCATGGTGTGGAACTGGTTTGATTTTCGCCCGTCAGATACATGGCAGAAATATGCAGTGTTTCCCCTACCATTATCTTAGGGGGGCGGCCCGCCCCCTTGAACGTCAAGTTCATTTTATTTTCGATATAGCGCCAGAACAAAATAGAAGTCATTTAAGGTTATCTTTCCTATAGAACAGGTCTATACATTGTTCTTTTATGAAACAAACCAAATTGCCTCATGTTATTTATAGTGGTGGGCCGTTATCGGCGTTAACGTGCTGCGTTAACGCGAGACTCTTATCGGGCGATAAAAAAAATATCGCCGTTAATCTATTCTCAAAGTTGGGTTGGGAGCTGGGTCTAAAATACGCAAGATATGATGACTTTCACTTTGATATTTGAGC